>NC_132893.1:31618223-31723223 GCF_030463535.1 Salminus brasiliensis
TGATGTGTGACGTTACGGTATTGGTTTATTCATCTATTTCATCTGTTGCTTCTTCAAAAACAGTCCAATCTGTAGCTTTTCAGTGTCTCCACCTCTGCCAAAGGTCCCACCTCTTCCCTGTTATGACAACAGGCTCGCAGGTTTTTGAGTTTCTGCCTGTATGTCGGGATAAGGGTGAACAACACTGTGGTCAAAATGCCTGAGAGGAGCTTGCGTGACGGCACGACAGGCATCTGTAATAGCGGTGGACCTGTGGTCCAGAATGTTCCTTCTCTTGTTGCACAAGTGACATGTTGACTCTACTTGGGCATTTTCTTTGTTAACTTGGCACTCCTGAAGTCTCTTAGAATGATGAGATGTAATCCTTTCAGAGATTAGAGCACAGACACATGTTACATTGCTTAAAGCAGCATTATGTGAGAATTGGTATTGCTTGCTCCTGGACCCCCCCAGTGTAGCCGGAGCCGCCACTAAAGGACATGCTTTACACAGATGCTAAAAAGTGAAAGAAGTATGTGGACAGAGGTGGTACCTGGGTTACGCAGTTCTTATTAGAATGATCCTGCTTCACCAAAGTTACATAGTGTGGTTAGTAGTGTATGGAAACCCAAAGTAGCAAGGATACGGATGATATACTCCCTATTACGAGTCAAATGTTGCATAATGCTGCTTTAAAAGCTTCTCCTGTGAAGTTATTGTTTTTGCATGTGAGGTTTTGTTCAGACAGCAACGATATATGTGTGTCTATGTGTTTACATTAAAACCATAGTTTTTGGTGTCCTTACAAATCCCCCTATCTCTGAGACGGTAAACTTTGGTCCCCACCAGTTTGGTCCCACCTGGTTGCCCAGGGGGTTGGCTCCGTCGTCTAGCACTGCAGGATCTGTGAGGGTCCAGATGTTACAAGACCTGGGCTGGCACAAGACTTTCACTTACAAAGATTGGTTTCTATTTAATTGTTAATAAGTTTCTCCTCTAATACGCTTGCCTCTGGAATCTTCTGGTAAACATTTGTCATAAACACTGGTTTATTTGCCATGAAATACAATGCAAAGAAGTGGCTAAAGTTTTCAAATGTTGAAAAAAACAGAAAGCAACAAAGTGTGCAGTTAACTCCTGTGAACCATATGCTTATTTTAAAAATGTATTATTAATACCTATTATTTATTAACTACTAGTTATTTAGTCATTGTAACTGTACACTTTGTAATAACTGCTATCGGCCCACATACCAGGGCCTGATTGCATTAAACACCTTATGCATAAATTTCCCTTAAGACTGCTTTTAAACATTGGTGCAAGATTATTGATTTAAAGCTTAGTCTTCTCAGCCAAACTCAGCCGTTTGGACACCCAGGGGAAGCTCCTTCCACCACCTTGGCTTCAGAACAGACAAAAATCTAGATGGTGGTCTTCCATTCATCTTGAGGAATGGTGGGTCAAACTGATCTGTACTTGAAGCTCAAAGGGCTCTTGGTACAGATCAGGTTTATGGAACTATGGGCCCACATACCAGGGCCTGGTTGCATTAAACACCTTATGCGTATATTTCCCTTAAGACTGCCCTTAAACATCCTTTAAATTTGTTGTTGTGTGTTGCAGATAGGTGTTGCCTAAGGGAAAACATCATTAAATGTCCCCTCAAGTCTCTATTGCCCCTTGACCCCTGAACACAGAAACGCTTATTACACACTAAAGGGACTTCTGTACAAACTAGTGGGGCTATTCTTTGGGCCCGACGGCGGTTCATAGGTGTTTTTGAGGGGTTAAGTAGTCCCTTAAAAACCATAAAGTGTTGCACAAAGTTCCTTTATATTTAATTCCTGTAGAATTATTTAAGGGGACCTTTAAAGCTTAAAGGGTTAATAAAAACATATACCACACCTCAGAACATTTACATACTGTAAGATTCGGCATAAGTTAAAGTTACGCTGATGGAATATATACTCTAAATGCTTTTCATTGCTTCCAGGGCCAGTACACCTTCTCTGATGGTCTGCAGTACCAGGAGACAGACTGGGATTACTGTGATGGCTATGATCGCCGCTTCCACACGGAGAGATGCTGTGGACTAAAACCTGCAGGTGTAGTATTAGTGTCTCAATGAAGATGCAAATAGAGATCCATATTTAGTTCCATACTGAATAGATATATACATAGTACACCAGTCCAGCTCAGCCAGGTTTTCGATATTAGGGACAGGAGTGTTCGTTATCATTAGAGCTAAGTTTTGAAAAGTGGATATGTGGTAGATTTCTAGGAGCAGAGTTGTAGGTCATTGTAGGCCATAGTTACTTTTCCAAACACAGTGTGATTGATGCATTAATGCAAAGCACAGAAAAACTATTTGGGTACTAATAGCGCCCCCCTGGGAAGAGAATCTTCAGCCTGCTAAACGTGAGTACTAACTACATTTGATCACCTGTCTAATACTGAGTGGGTCCCCCTTGTGCCGCCACAACAGATCTGAATCATCATGACATGGACTCCACAAGACCTCTGAAGGAGTCCTGTGGTGTCTGGCACCAAGACATTAGCAGCAGATTCTTTAAGTCCTGTAAGATGTAAGGTGGGGGCCTCCATGAGCATAGCTGAGCCCTTGGGCTCCCATTACCCATTATTTAGGTAGGTACTGGCAAACTGCATACCACACAAACCCCTCAAGACCTACCTGGAGATGTCCCATTTAGCTTTCATAGTTGGGTTCTTGTCAGAATGGCTCAGATTCATATGCTTGCCCATTTTTCCTCTGCCTGCCTATTATGTAGATCCCAACCCTTGACAGATGCCACTGTAGATTAAGATAATTAACGTTCTTCACTTTTCCCTGGCAGTGGTGCTAATGTAATGGCTGATTGGTATATAATACATATGGGACAAATTATTGTTACATTCAGTGAAGTGGATATCCCATTCTGTTGTAGGACAGTCTCAGCTGACTAACGAGGACCCCCCACGCCTCATTCCTGATGGCTGCTATGACTGTGGAGACGGATTCTACAATCCTGACACCAGAGTCGTCACTGACTATGAGGGCAGCTTTCTTCGGAACGCTGGTAAGAGATCCGATGTTGTGTGATAGACGGTGACTGTGTGCTTCTGCACACACTGTCCAGTACACTACCAGAACCGTAATTCTGAGGCTTTCTCCAGAGATTCTTTCTTGGCCAGCCCTTTCCAGCAACTTCCACAAAGCTGCATTGCATTTCCTAAATCCATTCTCTAGAGTTGGATTATGTTCTGTGCAGCAGAACTTCAGAGGAAATGTTTTGTGCCATATCCAAGCAGCCACCTGGAAAACGTGGACAACAGAAAGAGCAGTAAAGTGGCATAAATAGATTAGCGTAAATGCATGTAGAATTAGAGATTGAAACAGACTGCGATGGTACGATAACTCATTGGTAGGTCCTTTCTCTCAGCCAGAAATGCTTCCCTACTGCAGTCATTTGAGTTATGTTTCCAAAAGGAAAATGCAAAACACATTTTTTACTCCCATACAATGCCCAGTGCAGGATCTTAGATTTGAAGTGAATTCGGTATGTCAGCCTTGCAGATAGGAATTCCGCTCGCTGTGCCAGGAGTTTGGGATCGGCACACCACCAGACAATGTCATGGATTAGGCAAGGTTGGGGATTAAATATGATACGTAGTCCCTGCCTGGGTTTTTACGTGAATGTGTGTGTGTGTATATACACAGTAAACACAAGGCATACTGTTACTATTACATATAGGTGCTTTCATACAGTGTATAATGCATATGGTACATGAATTATTATTATTATTTAGACACTACATATGCATACAATATATGTTATGCATAAGGGGCACATTATTCGTACATTAAATAAATAAAGTACATACAGGATACACTATTGTGTCATTCACTATATGCCCAAATGTTTGTGAAATATCAGTTAATTTAGGTTGCACCTATTGCGAACACAGATGTGCAAATGCACACACACACTCAGTTTGTGTAGTCCCTGTAGAGAAGTACTGCCAGTAAAATAGGAATCCCTGGAGCAGATAAATAAACATGAACCTATTGGCACAATGCTGCCTAATGCCATGTGTTGTCTAGAGGGCTATAAAGCCCCCCAACATTGAGCTGTGGAGCAGTGGAAGAACTGTGCTCTCTGGAATGATGGTTGGTGCTCCATCCAGTACTTTTGGAATGAGTTGGGGAGTTGGGCATGAGATGGGGTAGGGTGGTGATCATCCAGCTCCCTGACCTCACTAATGTTCTTGATGCTGAATGCAATCAAATCCTTACAACAATGCTGCAAAATCTAGTAGAAAGTCTTTCCTAGACGGGAGAGGACAGTTACTCCAACAAAAGCAGGATATTTTTTTCAAAATACAGGTGTCCCAATACTGTTGTCCATATAGTGTATATTGCATAATATATTAGGTCTCTACAATGAAAAATATGTATCTCCAAAATGGTGACTTTACAGGAGAGAGCAAAAATGTTCTTTGAATGGAAGTCAATGTCAAATTTATTCGAAGTGATTTAGAGCATTTCTATTGGTCCGTTCATCCAGCACTATGTACATAGTGAACAGAAGCAGCTACAAACAGACAGAAATGGAGATGGAGATGGTTAAATTGGACAGCAGCAATATGCATCCACAATACATATGTTGTGATTGGTAGGTACATACATACATTTACATATTTACATTTACATATTTAAAAATGATTTAAATGGCATATATATCACATATATTTCAGTATGTGTCAAACATATGTTGGAGATAAGAGAATACCATAAATAAATAAATAAATAAATAAATAAATGTGTGTTATATATGGGAAATCTACATAATGCTATATATCTTCATACTGACATTGACATTACTCAGTATTGACTATTGGTGAAATAACCACTGGAAATTAGGTCTAATTTTCTAATACATATTGGATGTATTATTAGTATTAATACACATATATATATATTTCTATATATATTAGAAATATATATACATAAGACATAAAATATTGTTACATATTGGTTGTTACTGTAGTTACATATAATATTATATACATTATGCATAATATACATAAAACATATGTAATCGATATGGATTTGGATGTTACTATATGTAGGTATATGTAGGTATGTACTATATATATATATATATTACAAATGCCTTGTTGCATATAGGTTCTTACAGTATATACAAAACTGTACAAACTGTACAAAAGCCAGTGTGTGTGTGCACCGGTGTTTGCATGAATGAGTATGTCAGCAAATGTATTTGTGTGGCCCCTTAAACTTTCTGGAAAGCATGTGTACATATGCAAGCAACATATGCTCCTAATAAAGCATATCTTTTATAATTCTGCATAAGGTAGAATTACACTGGCCTACCTCGCCTTATATAGACCACATCAATAAAAGAAAACATGATACTCATCATTTTTGCCTTTGATCTGTCCAGGTATATGTGTGTGTGTGTGTGTGTGTGAGTGTGTGTTGGATGGGTCTCTCTCTCTCTTTCCATTTGTAATGACTTGGCAGCTAGCTGTGTTTTCCAGTGATGTGAGGCGCATAGTTTGGTAAGCTCTGTCTGGTGTAACTACATGCAACACGAGACACATTACCAGCCTCCTATCGTCACACACTGACTCACGGCATTTAGATCTAATTCGTATCTGCATGGTTACCATAACACAGAGAGACACGCGCATCCTGAGCAGATGTGCGTTGAACTTGTACAGGGAATTACCGAGTTGGACTCACTCTGCTGGCTTTGACCATATTGGACATAACTGTTCTGTTGCTGATAGCTGAAACAGCAGAGAGATCTGTGGGAATGTCTGTGGTAATAGATTGCCTAATAGATGCTTATTCAGTTTATATATAAGTGCTATATGCTACAATATATCACCATGTGGACAAAAGTATTGGGACACCTGCTCATTCATTGTTTCTTCCAAAATCAAGGGTATTTAATAAAGAGTTTCTCTTGCTTGTGTTGGAGTAACTGTCTCTACTGTCCAGGGAAGAAGGATTTATGTTAGATTTTGGAGGAGCATTGCTGTGAGGATTTAATTGCATTCAGTGACAAGAGCATAATGAAGTCAGGATGTTGGATTATCACCACCCCACCTCATCATCCCCAACTTCCCAACTTATCCCAAAAGCACCAACCATCACTCCAGAGAACACTGTTCTTCCACTGCTCCACAGCTCAATGCTGAGGGGCTTCATACCTCTCTAGCCCACACCTGGCATTAGGCAGCATGGTGCCAATAGGTTCATGTTTATCTGTTACAGAGAGTCCTGTTCTAGTGGCACTACTTCTCTACAGGCAAGACAAGCTGTGTGTGTGTGTGTTCATTTGCATATCTGCAGTGTTACTACATTACCAGCAATGTGGTGGCCGAACAGCCTCCATCAATGCATGGCTCTTTCTTTGCTGTGTGTGAGGACCTACACACATCTTCGTACATTTTTGTACAGCGTCCATCTGCCTGTCTGTGGATTTGGAAGCGCTGCCTAATAGCCTTTCACTTCTCAGACAACATGGCGTATGAAGTTCACTCGCCGCTGTCAAAGTCAACAGATACACGCAGCTACAGAAGCTGAACTGGCAGCGGGGTTTGGATGAGCAGGATGATCAGAAGTGGGAAAGGAGAAACAAAAATGCTGCTATTTCTCATTTCAAATTTGCACAATTTTCCCCTTATCCCAAATGTACACACGGCCTCCAGGCACGCTCCTTTTTATTTCACTGTGTGTAACTGGAATTCAAAGTGATGGTTCAGGCCCAAATCAAATTTGCACAATTTTCCCCTCATCCCCAAAGTAGTCGATCAACCAAGGCATGTTTAGTTTTGCACTGGAGCTACGAGGCTAATATAGCTCCATTGTAAGAGAAGAGTTTAACCCACCAATTATTAGTATCATGTAAACGGCATGCTTAAATCCACACACGCGACAACGCCTCAACGAGATGTGCAAATTGCAAGCAGACATGGATGATGGACAGTTTAGCAGGTTATCTACTAATAACATTTTTTGCAGCTTACACACAACTGTGTAATTAAGGTCCCAGCTGTATTTTATCTATGCCTTTGTTGTGTGGTACCTGTTTCTGACAGGTACACACTTTAAAAAGGGTATATGCAGTAGACAAATGTCATTGTTGAATGTTTAAATGGTTTCTTACTGGGTTAAAAGGATCTTCAGGATGGTGGAAAACCTTTTGTAGCTGATTCTTGTACTATATAGCAACATACGAAGTTCCACTATAATTACGAGCCAAAGAAACCCCCTTTTTAGTGCTGTATAGTACCAGTGTTTGTCAAGAGTGTGCAAGAAATGCAGCAGTGTGTTATTAGTTTTTATGTAAAAAAAAAAAACTATTCATACTTATCCATGTGACTTGTGTTGGAATAAAGACTCATTATTCATTATTTATTCATTAATGCATGGTAAATTATTAAAAAGAATAATGTCAGAGTTTGACTTAGTATTTTTTAAAACAAATAATAATAAAATAATAATATAATCATAATAATTACTATTATTATTAATACAAGATTTGATTAATGATCCCCAAAAAATTATAATAGGAATAATAATTGAAGTAATTTATAATTGGAATACATTTCTGATAACTTTGACTTGATATTTTAGAAATATATAAAAAATATATATAATAATTATTTTGAGATAATTATTATTTTTTCTAGAGATTTCTTATTTTATTTTAACGAGTTAGTCTGAAATAATTTCATATTTTGCTGGGTTTTGACATTATTTAGAAATATTTTTTTGACTTTATTCTGTTTTTAATTTTATTCTAATTGTATAATTCAAAATAATAAGACCATTATTATGTTATTATTTATTGATATATATTATATATTATATTTTATACCTATTTAAGAAACTGTAATTATTCCAGGATAATAAATCATTAATCCAACATACATTAAGTTGGTACAATGGTAATTGATACAGATTAGGATTTTGTCTTATTGAAGTTGAGACACCAACCGTGTCTTAACTGACTGACTGCATGTGAGGTGAGGGGGTCAGTTGGGATTTTTTTTTTTATTATTCTTTGAGTGGCATATTTGCAGTGCTGGTTTTGCGCCTGGCTCTCCACTGGGCCTTGGCCTATGCGTCAGAAGGCGTGATGCGGCGACACGTTATTTTTATCTCTAAGAGGTGAAGGTCCATTTGTCAGAATGGGTGTGAAGATGAAAATTATTGCCAGTGGCTTCCCTCCAGGATGAGGGACAGTAGAGAAAGGGGGTGCAGACCACGACCCTCTGGAGGAGGGGAGGAAAGAGGGGCAAGCGTGGCGTGGCTGAGGGAACGAGGAGCAGGGGGGATCCAGAGGGAAGGGGAGCGGGGGGAGAGGGGAGAGGCAAGGATGACAAGAGGCATCAGCCTAGGGAACAGAAGTTTGGGCCGGGCAGGAAGGCCCGAGGAAATGCCCCGGCTGAGGGCCAGACGCTGTAGCAGGACGGAGGAAGCTGTGAGGAATCTCTGCACACAGAGGCCCATGCCAGAGGGGTCAGATGCACATGAACCGTCCTGGGAGGAGAATAGTGCAGGGGTTGGGTAACTCACATACCTGGACTTCAGGCTTTTAGGCCAACTAGCTTCATCTTTACATGGCTGTTTCCAACCTTTGGATTTCCTTTGGGCTCTTTTTGCTGTTGTGCCTTGAAGACCAGTGTTGATACATCATTGGGCTCTGTTCAGATTTGCCAGTCCCTTGACAAGTTAAATGATGTGCATCATAAAGCATTCTATGCTGATCCTGGAACAACCAACATGTCCAGACTGCAGGGAGATCAGAAAACAAACCCCAGGCCTTTTTCTAATTTCAGATGTGTGGATCTTTTTGGAATTCTGCACTGATCCATTTGCTTCCTGACAGCCAGGAACAGCACAATGTTTAATATTCCACCCCATTAACTCTGATACAGACTGCCTGCAGTAACAACACTCCATTACCTCAATGTGAAGGAGGAGCCTAAATGGCTGCAGACCAAATAGGTGGTACTATGCAAATATGAAATTACAAACAGGCCAAATATAAAAACTCAGACTCAGCAATCTAATGCACTACCACTATGGCCTAGGGTTTGCAAGTTCAAATCCTGAGCCGTGTCGCTCCCTCCTCTCCCCATGCAGTGGTGTTGGCCGGCACAGGTGTCTGTTATAAAGCTGGTTCATTGGAGCTGAGGGCTCAGCGCTCAGCCGTGCCGCTTTGCCATCAGCAGCCGGAGTCCAAGAGAGCACAAATGGGCTCAGCGCTTTCCTTTACCGCATTGGCGGTAGTTCGAAAAGGGGGCTGACGTATCATAGGGGACATGTGTAATGTCCTTACCCTCTTAATGTTGGCACCATTGCAAGTCATCAGATGGGTTAATTGACAGAGAAAAAAAGGGCCGGTGGGGGGTGGTATGGACCTTTAAAAGTTGATTACTGCAATGGCATAGCTCCTGTTTGAGGATGATCTTACAATAGCACACCAATTCCATGTCCATATTTTAGAGGTTTCCGTTTGATTATCAAACTGTATGAGGGATCCACCAAAATAATAACCCATTGTTTTTTTTCACCCACAATGACACATTCCAAGGACTTTGCTATCTATCCGAAATGAAAGGTGTTTTCCTGCACGCCATTAGAGGAAAGCCGGACGATTGCTCTGGTTCCTCCCTAAGTTAAAAGGCTTTGTAATGTGAGGAGGCCTGCTGCCAAGATCCCGTCATTACACTGAGCGGGTGTAATAAGCCCGGCCTGGCCCAGTGCTCGGATTAGAGGGTTTAGGGGCTTCACAGAGCGCCACGCATGGCGGCAAACCGCACCAAGCTGAGGCTCAGAACGACATGCTTTCCTCTCAAGAGCAGATTGCCTGTAGGCAGAAAGGCTCAGGTTCGTCCATTCTGACACAGCAGGTCATGCTCACCAAGCAGCTCACCGTGCTGGTGTTGGATCACCAAACTGATTGTCGTCATTAGGACTCGAAAGGCCTAAACGGATCCTAGATTATCGCTCTTTCTCTGAGAAGCTTCATGAACACTTCATGAGACTTTCGATGTGTGGAGGATACCTCACTTTGCTTTTTCTTGTCTTACTTTCTTATAACTTTTTTATTCCTGCAAGGATTGTTACTAATACCTCCTTGCTTTTCTTTGCTTGAAGCACACGTAAAGGTGCTGATGATGGCATTATTCCCAAGGTAGCACTGTTGCTAATACCATTACAATTTACAAACACATACTTAAAGAGACCCTAGAATGTTAAACTTGAGATTCCTTGTCATAATTAAATAATTGAAGATCAGTACATGAAAGTGACAAACCTTGAACATCCGAAAAACTGCTGTTCCTCCTTTAAATTAAAATCCTGCAGAACCAAAACAGAGCTGGAAAACAGGCAAATCCAAAAACCCCAAAACTGTTACATCACAGTTTTGACTCGTTATATTTACACCCCAAAATTGACATAAAGAGAAAGCTGAAGAACCTGTAAAACATGATAGAGACTCCAGAAGAATATGGTGTTGTTAATACTGGAGAGCAGCTCATCACCTCCAGACTCCAGGCTAGTTATGGGAATATGGGTTTCTACAAGAATCAGACCTAGCTTTTCCTGTGCCAGTGTTTGCAGAAGGGGAGCTAAACTTGGCAAGCGATAGAGCAAAAAGTAGGGAAGCAAACAGAGAACCATGCTAGGCTGAAAGCTAATGCTGGCTGATGCTAGATTCTACCATCTCTTCTCTCCACCGTCAGCTCCCTCGAAAACAAACTGGACTCCCTCAGCCAAACCAAACTGGAGATAAACTCACATTAGAAGGGAAAGCACTGGCTTGTTTTTTTTGCTGGTAAGACTCGAGAAAGCCAAAACTCAGGGAAGCGAATCAGAGCAAGGCTAAAAGCTAAACGGCTACAATATCTTCAGCTTCTCATGTGCTGAAAAGACATAAAAGACACAGAGATACACATATTAATATAATTAATATAAAATGTGGTATTTTTTGTTACGGTGTCAAAACTATGCTATAATATGAGGGTGCTGCAAGCTTGCATCTATGCTGGAAACCAGCCAGTATAAGCAAAGCTTAGCATTTTTTTTCTTTGAGGTAAAACTACAGGGTGGTAAATAGGCTTGGTAAATGAGCATCAACCACGTCAACCAATGTCACATATTTATTGGTACGTCAACCAATGTCACATATTTACTATTTCTGCATCCAAGAGTGACGTAAAACACTCAATAAATGCATTCTTTGGCAGAAATAAGGTGGCTTAAATGTTTTGACTGGGAGTAAAGAATGGTGGCAGTGTGGGCTGTTGTGTATTGTAGTGTGAAGGTATTATCAGTATATTAGCGTAATATTTCCAAGCTCTTTATATTAATTAGTGGTTTAATTAATTTAATTTAATGGAATGAATCATAAACTGTTATGAATTCTCCTTGGCAACGAAAAACCACAGCCAGGGCCTAAACTTCTGCCGCTGTGCTGTTTGTGCACGTTTCCTGCTTCTGGAGTAATTGTTTCTCTCAAACGCTCAAAAGGCTCTCATTGAAGACAGCCCAGTGCTAGTGAAAACAGGACCTGCCTGCACCCGCCCCCCCTCCGGGCCAGGTCACAGCCCAAAGAGACATTATCACTGATGTAACCACCAGCCATCCGCAAACAGGCTGCCTTGTAAAACCCCCTCATAAATGCTTTACAGCGACGTGTCGGATGCAGCACAATGCAGTGACGCCCAATGTCCAGCGCTCCAAGCCTCCTCGTGCTTGAATCAGTGGCCACTGCGATCTCAAGGCCATTAACGCCAGCGCGCTCTGTTTGGAAGGAAGCACTTTTCCTTTTGGGTATATTTTAGGGATTAAGATAAACACCTTTTAACAAGGTGCCATTAGAGCTTCCCCTCCGGCCGGCGGGCCGAGTGAGTGATGAATTATTAGACAACATGAATGAGGGATCAGCATTAAGCAGTGGAAGGAAAACCAGCGTAAGACACTCAGGCCACAGACTGTGGACTCAAATGTGGCCTGAAATCCAGAGCCAGTTCAGAGGCCCCAGCCTGCTTGGTTGTCTTCATACAGTTTCTCCTGTCCAGAACTGTAGGACCAGTTGTAAAAATCAATGGAACTTTTTTTTGTATGTCTTTCAAATACCAAAGTGTTACAGCATTCCTTTCACTTCCCCTCCCTCTTCTCTCTTTTTCTTTCTTTTTACTCCTTTATTGATATCCCCCCCTTTCCTACTCTTTTCTCTTTTAACCTTACCGTTCCTGTCATCACCGTTCCTTATATTCCTTTTTTTGTGTCCTTCCTCTTTCCTCTGCTTTCCTTTCCTTTCTTCCCTTTTGTTCCTTTTATCTTTCCTTTCCTTTTATCCTTCTTCATTTGTTGTTGTCTACTCTTCCTTCACCTTTCCTCTTCTGTCCTTTTCTCCTCTTTCCTTTCCTTTGAACGCTTTTCCTTCGTTTTCCTTTTCTCTTCTTTTATCTTATTCATTCATCTTTTCCTACTCTTTACTAATTGTTTCATTTCTTTTCTCTTCCCTCATTTCTTCCTTTGTCCTTTTCTCCTCTTTGCTTTCCTTCTTTGTTTTTCCATTCCTTTTCTTTTATCCCTCTTAATTTGTTGTTGTCTACTCTTCCTTCACCTTTCCTCTTCTGTCCTTTTCTCCTCTTTCCTTTCCTTTGAACGCTTTGATTCCTTTGTAGTCCTTTCCTCTTTCTTTCTTCTCTCCTTTCTTCCTTTGTCCTTTTCTCCTCTTTCCTTCTTTTTCTTTTTTCCTTCTTCTTTCCCCTTCTTCCTTTTCTTGTCTTTCCTGTCCTTTCCTTTTTTCCTTTTCTTTGAACGCTTTTCCTTTGTTTTCCTTTCCTCTTCTTTTGTCTTATTCATTCATCTTTTCCAACTCTTTACTGATTGTTCCCTTTCTTTTCTCTTCTCTCATTTCTTCCTTTGTCCTTTTCTCCTCTTTCTCTTTTTGTTTTTCCTTTCCTTTTCTTTTTTCCTTCTTCGTTTGTTGTTGCCTCCTTTTTTCCTTTTCTTTGAACGTGTTTCCTTTGTTTTCCTTTCCTTCTTTTATCCTATTCATTTATATTTCTCTACTCTTTCCTTACTTCTCCCATCCTTTTCTCTTCTGTCCTTTTCTCCTCTTTCCTCCTCTCTCCTTTCATCCTTTGTCCTTTCCTTCTCTTTCCTTTCCTTCAATTGTTGCCCCTTTATTTTTCTTTCCTCTCCTTTGTTCCTTTTCGTTTACTGTTTCCTCATCTTTCTCACTTTTTCCCTTCCTTTCCTCTTCTGTCGTTTCCTCCTGTTTCCTTTTTTAGTTCCCTTATTTCTTTGTTTATTTTCCTTTCTTCTCCTTTTTTTCTTTCTGCATTTGTCACTCACCCCCCCCTCTTCTGCTCTTTCCTTTTTCTTTCCTTTTCTTCCCTTCAGTTGTTTTCTTTTATTTTCCTCTCTTTTTTCCTGCTTCATGTACCATCTCCTCCTCTTTCCTCTTCTTTCCTTTCCTTCGATTATTTCCTCTTGCTTTTCCTTATCTTCATTTATCATTTCCTCCTCTTTCCTTCCCTCTACTTTCCTTAGATTTCTGTCCCTACAAAGCTCTGTAGTTTTACTTCTTAACATTTGCAGCTTCATCACCCTTTCCCTGCAGATCCACTGTCCTACTGCCCCCTTTCTGATACCTTGTTGTACGGCCATTACTACATTCTTTTACTTTTACTCCGGCGTTCTTCCATGCTCTCTGATGGCTCCGCACCCCTCAGCTGTAAGTGTACTCGAAGAACCCTGCAGCCTCTTTCCCATAAGGGTTAACTGAAGTGTGCAGAAGACAGACATCTTTTCGTAGGGCCTTTATGAAACAGCGCTGTGAGCCGTCTGATCAGAAATGAGAGAAGTTATTTTCTGCATTTCAGCATTGTTGTTTTGTTGTGTTTTTTCATACAGTAGAAGGGATATGTAATGTCTGTGCAGTAAATGTGTTGCATGTATAATGCTGCATTCTCTCTCTCTCTCTCTTTCTCTATTTCTCTCTCAAGTGTAGAAAGATCGCGTTCGTTCCTTCATCGCATTCAGGGGGAAAAAAGCACACCATTGATATTGAAATTGCATGTCAGAAAGTGACTATTTAGAGGCCATTTTCAGTCCATGTTAAACGCAGCCAATAAAAAACCAATCCAGGGTGCTTGAGGCTGCCTCTGCTGCTGCCACCTGTGTGTGTGGGGGGGTGGGGTGGGGTGTGATTGTATTAGCGATCAGGAGGCTCAAGAGGCCAATTTGGGCACAAATATGAAAATGTGCGAAATTTGCTGCCATTACCAAAGCATAATTGCAGCTCGAGTGTGCCTGTCCATTCACAAGCCAGTGGCCGAGCACACAGAGGCATTTAATTGCCTTAAATAAATAAATATGTGAGATGTGTTTGCATGCTGGACAACGACGCAGAGTTACATTTACTGGAGCTATGTGAGTTTGTCCTGTGATTGGACTGCTTGTGTGTGCTGCTGTGTTGCTTCAGACTTTCCTGCCTGAGAACTGAGACAAGCAGGATGCAGCTAAAATCCAGGATTAGCATTAGTCTTATTATGCGAAATAAGAAACAGCAAAGAAGCCCCATGTATGTGTCAGAGATGGACACACAAGGCATGCGTGAGAGGCAGGTAGAAGTGGCTCGTTTTGGTGGGGGGCATCTCGCAATTACCCACAATCAGAGCGAGAGGGGCTTAAGAACACGCTCGCGACAATGAGGGGGGGGGGGGGGGGAGTGAAGTACATGCAGCTGCAGCGCTACGGCCACTGCTGCCCATAATTAGAGCCTCCTTAGAGAGAGAGAGTGAGAGAGAGAGAGAGAGAGAGAGAGAGTGTGTAACAGAGAAGAAGGAATAAGCAAGAAGGAAAACAAGATAGAGAACAAACTCAGCAAGAAAAGAGAGAAAGAGAGAGAGAGAGAGAGAGAGAGGAAAAGAAAAAATAAGTAAAGAGAAAGGGCAGAGTGAGAAGATGGGGAGCGATAGCAAGCAGAGTGAGAGAGTAAGACTAGGAGAAAGAGAGAGGGAGAGAGAGAGAGAGAGAGAGAGAGAGAGTGAGCAAGAGTGCCACCAGGCTCAAGAAGCATGAAGAAGAAAAGAAAAAAAAAATGGGCGAGCGAGTGATTGGGTCTTCAAGTGGGGGACAAATTTTCTGAATCGGTGTCTTAATCCTTCACGTAAAAAATGTAAATTGCCTTTAACTGCATATGAATAATGTGAGTGAGCGGGAGTGCAGATTAAACTCCACTGACTGCGGCCTGAAGAGCAGTTTAAGCACTTAGCATTAACATACACATTAAGACACACAGTCGTGCAGTAAGACTTGGTACTGCATCAGGAATTGGTGTTACATTAAGACACACAATACTGTATTAGCCCACACGGTACATTATTAGGACATATGGTACTGTATTAGGACACACAATACTGTAGTTATAAACATGGTACTGTATTAAGACACATGGCACTGTATTAGGACACACAGTACTGAATTAGGACACATGGTACTGCATTAAGACACATAGTACTCTATTAAGACACACAGTACTCTATTAGGACACACAGTACTCTATTAAGACACACAGTACTCTATTAGGACACACAGTACTCTATTAAGACACACAGTACTCTATTAAGACACACAGTACTCTATTAGGACACACAGTACTCTATTAAGACACACAGTACTCTATTAGGACACACAGTACTCTATTAAGACAGTACTATATTAGGGCACAGTACTGCATTATGACACATGGCACTGCATTAAGACAAATAGTACTCTATTAGGACACACAGTACTGTATTAAGACACACAGTACTGTATTAAGACACACAGTACTCTATTAGGACACACAGTACTGTATTAAGGCACACAGTACTGTATTAGGGCACACAGTACTGTATTAAGACACATGGCACTGTATTAAGGGACATGGTACTGTATTAAGACACATGGTACTGTATTAAGACACATGGCACTGTATTAGGACAAACAGTCCTGTATTAAGACACACAGTATTGTATTAGGATACCCAGTACTGCATTAAGACACAGTACTATATTAAGACAGTATTGTATTAGGATACACAGTACTGTTATAAGGACACAGTACTATATTAGGGCACAGTACTGCATTATGACACATGGCACTGCATTAAGACAAATAGTACTCTGTTAAGACACACAATACTGTATTAGGACAAATAGTACTGTTTTAAGACACGTGGCACTGTATTAAGGGACATGGCACTGTATTAGGGCACACAGTACTGTATTAAGACAGTATTGTATTAGGACACAGTACTGTTATAAGGACACAGTACTATATTAAGACAGTATTGTATTAGGACACAGTACTGTTATAAGGACACAGTACTATATTAAGACAGTATTGTATTAGGACACAGTACTGTTATAAGGACACAATACTATATTAAGTTAGGAATTGTATTAGGACACAGTACTGTTATAAGGACACATTACTATATTAAGTTAGGAATTGTATTAGGACACAGTACTGTTATAAGGACACAGTACTATATTAAGACAGTATTGTATTAGGACACAGTACTGTTATAAGGACACAGTACTATATTAAGTTAGGAATTGTATTAGGACACAGTACTGTTATAAGGACACAGTACTATATTAAGACAGTATTGTATTAGTACACAGTACTGTTATAAGGACACAGTACTATATTAAGACAGTATTGTATTAGGACACAGTACTGTTATAAGGACACAGTACTATATTAAGACAGTATTGTATTAGTACACAGTACTGTTATAAGGACAACAGTACTATATTAAGTTAGAAATTGTATTAGGACACACATCACTATATTAAGACAAACAGAACTGTTTTAAACAATGTTGTATTAAGACACATTGCTGAATTAGGACACACTGTACTGTTAGAACCACACAGTACTGCATTACGACACACAGTACTGCATTAAGAGACTGTAATACATTTAGACACAGCATCTTATTAGGACACACAACACTACTTTAAGTCAGAGGGTCCTGTATTAAGACACATGCTACTGCATTAAGACGCACTGTATTAGGACACATGGCACTGTATTAGGACAAAGTACTGTGCTAGACAGGTCAAACTGCAGTTTCAGAGCAACTGAGCCCAGACCTTAACATCATTCACTGTGTTTGGGGTGACTGGGATTACCGTCCTACTGGATCTGATAGGTGGCTGTTTTGTGTTTGCAGATGATGAGGAGCATGAGTGGATAGTACAGAGCTGCCGGAAAAGCTGGGACGAGTTTGTGGGCTGTTCCCCCGGTAACAACAGCCTAGAGAAAGGAGTTTCTTCACACCAAGGCCTGTTCTCAATCTAATCTGATTTAGTACTGCCTGCACATATCGGGTAATAATTAATAATTGAAATTGCATTCATACATTACTCTGAATAAAGCTCTGCATTTACTGCATTTACTTACTTACCAACACAGATTTGTGGCATAGCTGAGGATTTCCGGTGTGTGTATGCATGTAAATGCAGATCACAGTGATACCTGAATAATGCATGTAATTACAATGCAATTGGCAATTTTTTTATTAAATTAAAATAATTACATGCAAGAGGTTAGTTCACATATTTAAATAAGATGTAACATGACATAACAATATTGTGCTGCAGTTATAGTCTGTATACATTATAATACAAATTATAATATAAATTATAAGAATTGCAATTAACCGTCCACCAAGCAGTGTTGTTTATTATCAGTAGATAACGGTCTCCAAATAACAAATCAGAGCATTAGTACAGAATTGAGTGCAGTCATATATGTGTATCTATTTACTCTGAACACGGCTCAGCCAATCAGATTTTTAGATGATATAATAGAGGGTTCTTTAAAGTGTATACACAAAAGTCCAGGCCTGAATTTAGTTCCCAATCCAGCCCTGTTGTGTATGTGCATGTGTGTGTGTGTGTAGTCTGTGTGTCAGCGTGTCCTTTGTAACTGGACCCTGGACGGAGATCAGTCCGGTGATGCAGACTGACACACACTTCCTGTGTGTGATGGTGCTGGAATCAGTGATTGAGTCATTACTGCACACACTGACCCGTGAAGGGCCTGGCAGCTCCGCCATCGGCCTGTGATTGCTTCCTGCTATACGCCGTATACACACACACACACACACACACACACACACACACACACATATTACACAGACACACCAACCCACAAAACCTAAATATACCGAAAACCTAAATAAAGCAGGAAGATATACTGCCTAACATCAGCGCTTTCTCCTATTAGGGCTTCAGTTATACACTCACACATTAATGGACGGGATAATAAACACACACAGAGTCGCTGCATCTGAGCTCTCGCCACAGAAATCAACCTGGTTTCCATTAAGTTCAGGTTAAATTAGTGCGTAAAGGCCTGATGAGATGTGGCTCCTTGGTTCCTCTCTGAAGGAGATTTGTCTTCCTTTAGTCCCCCCCCACCTCCCCCCTCCCCCAAGAAGACGTCTTATCGAGAAATGCGTATATATATCGCCGCTGTCACACCAAAAAGCTGAATCTTCAAAATATGCAACTTTACAGGGGGAGGAAAAAACCTTCTTAACTTTCAATGGATGTCAATGGAAAAAGATTTTACTCCAAGTCATTTTGGAGCATTTCTATTGGTCCATTCATCATGAATTTGCCACAATATAAAGACAAACTGCCAGATTCACATTACATCAAAAAGTGAAAAACAATAAAAAGATACAAGGTTTTTGCAGTGACGACGATGATTTATTGCTTTTATTACAAAACAAAAATCACGATCCACTCAAATAAACAGGCTTTTGCTTCATGTTGTTCATTTATGTATTTATTTATTTCATTTTTTTACAAAACAAACAACTCGACATGGGGAAAAAGTGCTTTACAGGGTAATATCTGTTTCAATAAATACAAGAGGCCTCGACCCCCCCCACCCCACCCCCACCCCCACTCAAAACACAGGATTTTACTCTGCAACACACACTTCCAGCTTTTTCTGGACCTTTTTTTTCTTGTCCGCCCTGCTCCCACATCAGTCCCATTAAGCCTTACACAGCACACTCCCTCTCTCACCACAGAGGGGGCTGAGGCACAGGCTACAGGACGCACAGAAATTAGCAAAAACAGAAAACAACAGAGAAACACACACACACACACACACACACACACTCTGATCCCACGTAAAGTCCGGACATTGCTTAAATAAAAAATACATGTACAATTCTTCTTCTTTACATGTAGTCGTCTGTGTTATCCGTGTGCTCTCTTTTATGCTCTCTCGCTCTTTCTCTCTCGCTCTGTTTATGTAGTTTAGTCACTCGTCTTATTGATGGGTTGAAACACACTGATGAGGAATTGATGACAGCTGATAATAAAACCTGAACTAATAATAATAATCTCATTTACTGTGGAATTTTAGAAAAATAGTGTAATTCGAATTGTATGTTGTAGCACATTGTAATATATACAATATTTCTATTGTAACAGTGGTAGAGTTCATCCACTGATTCTCCTCAGACTGAAGCAATAAATCAACCCAAAACTCGAAATACACCACTGATTTTTACCATTTTAGCTTTTTTATCTCAGTGAAAGAAATTAGTTACACCCCTACAACTGCACTTTTACAGAATTAGTCATTTACATAATTATTAATCATAAGACTTGGTTGGTATCATCCCAGTTATTCAGCAACTGTTCCCAAAATAATTTGTTTCTTTGAGGTTTTAAGGGGTTAAAAATGTGTTCTATATTTTCTACTCAGCCTCCGTCTCTGTGCAGGGTAATATGGAGTGATCAGGCTTTGTGGGGTTTCTTATGATGATAACTGATGATAAAAAAACAAACATTTAAACAATTTTATCATTAATCATTTTCTATTCTGTAGTTGTAATTTAAAATTAAAATTTTGTCATAATTAATATAAAGTTAGTGTTAATGAACTCATTCTCCAGAAGACTGAAGCCATAATTTAACCCGAACCTCAAAATACGCCACTGTTCCTTTCTGAATTTTACAGACTGGAAGCTTTTTCATCAATTTTAGCTTTTTAATGTCACTGAATAGAAAAGTGATAGCACTATAACCTCATAAATTCAACCTCTTAAACTGCATTTTAAAGGATTAATCAGTTATTATCTTATATCTTAAGACTTATTCAGTTGGTAAATACAGATTTATTCAGTAATTGTTTATAACTGAGAGTTTAAGGGGTTACAAATGTCTGCTCTGTATTTTCTACTCAGCCTCCGTCTCTGTGCAGGGTAATATATGGAGTGATCAGGCTAAGTGGGGATAACTGACGATAAAAGCATTAATTATCCAATAGGTTGAATTTTTGAAAATTTTGTAATTGTATATTTTAGCACAATAAACATTACGTGGTTTAATTGTAAGAGCGTTTGAGTTAATGTGCTGATTCTCCTTAGATTGAAGCAACAATTCAATACAAAACTCAAAACATGATCAAATTTTTTGGCCATTTTAGCTTTTTAATCTCAGTGAAAGAAATAACAGTAACAGTTTTTTCAGTTATTAATCTTTAGACCTTAATCTTGTTCAGTGGGGAACTGTTGATTTTTTCAGTAAATGTTCTGAATCTAATCCAGGTCCCTGAGAGTTTAAGGGGTTAAAAATATCAGTTTTATATTTTCTACCTTGTTCTACTCAGCCTCTCCGTCTCTGTGCGGGATAATATGGAATGATCATATGATGACTGATGATAAAAAAGCATAAATTATCCAATTTATTGTGCAATTTTAGTAACAATACAATTTCTATGTTTTTATTTCTATTGTAATTCTAATTTCAGATTTTGTCACAATGAACAGTAAGTATTTCTGTTGCAGTCAATGATCTGATTCTCCTTAGATTGAAGCCAACATTTAACCTAAAACTCAAAATACAAAACCATTCCTCTCTGAATTTCACAGAACTTTTATTTTTTAGGAATATATTTAGTTATTAATCCTAAGACTTAATATCAGCTGATTTTATTTCAGTAACTGTTCTGAAATGAATACAGCTCCCGTATTTATGGACCTTAAGGAGTTAAAAAATGTCAGTTCTATATTTTCTATCCTGTTCTACACAGTCTTCATCTCTGTGCAGGGTAATGTGAAGTGATCAGGCTTTGTGGGCTTTGTTTCTCTTGCCCGAGAGAGTGCAGATGGTAGCAGGTGATGAAACAGGGCCTTACATGGATAAATCCTGCAGCTGGACTGCATGCTTTACCCACGGACAGATGGACAGATGGGGAGACAGACAGATACATAAGGTCTGTGCTGTAGATCCATGTAAACACTTGAGTCCATGAGCATGATTCTCATCTCAGAAGACCTGAGGAAGGTTCCGTCTGTTTCAGAGCGGGGGGGACGCACGCTGAGAAGAGTGACGCATTGAATTGAACTGATTTGAGTGTGTACATCACTTCCACATCAATACTGTATATTACATCAGCACAGGTTTACACTCTTAACACTATAGGGGATTATAATGGGGATTCCTTAAAGGAGCCAGAGTGCTCCGTCTAAGGTCTCTGTCCATAGCATATATATATACATATATGCTATGGATGCTATGGTCACACTCAAACAAATTACACAGCATGGACAAAAGTATTGGGACACCTACACATTACACCCACAGGAGCTTTTATGACATCCCATTCTAAATCTATAGGCATTAGTGTAGAGTTGGTCCCCCTGGACGTATTTAACCACTGTTCAATAATACCAGCTGATGGAGGAAGATCTAGGAGGGAGGAAATTTCACCAGCTGACTTGTTGTTGTTGTTGCAGTGGTGGCTCCTATTACATACAGAACCACGCTGGAGTTCAGTGAGCTCTTTAGAACCTCCCGTTCTTTCACTAATGTGTGTAAGAAAGGCAGACTGCAGGGCTAGGGGCTTGATTTTATACACCTGTGGCAACGGGACTGAATGAAGCACCTGAATTAAATGATTAAAAGGTGTCCCAATACTTTTGTCCATATATTGTATGTTCAAATATGTTTAATTATGTGTTGATTTAACACATTGTTTCATTTGCAACCACTTGATATGTTTAAATCATGTAACTTGTAATCATTTTTTCAGTGAATTTATGTAGTTGATACTGAGGAGGACTACAGTGAGATTTAAGGAGGTTTTTCTTTTACGAATTTTTGGATTGGATGTGCTTGTATTTGTTCATACAGTGATGTTTTGCTCTGTAGCACTTTTAATAATAGCATTTTTGCACTTTGCTTAAAACTCTGCAGATAATGTAAGGATCTAAACCTATTACAGGTTGGCTACATTACTTGGTTTTCTGAGTGTAGGTCACTGTAACTGTAACTGTGCTGATTGATCAGTTAGTGTGGAAATGCTGAGATGTACAGATTCCAATCACATCAGTTCAATGCATGACTTAATCCGCAGTGCAGTGAGAGATGGAGCTTTTCTTACCAATTCCACCTAGTCTTCCTTCCATAGATCCTCCTTTCAACATGTGATCTCAGCAGTGATGCAGGCCGCCCTGCAATCCTGCAGCCAGAGCGCTCTCCAAACGTTCTCTTAGCGGCTCAAGAGAGAGAGAGAGAGGAGAGAGAGTCATTCGCAACGAGAGCAGCTGGCTTAAGCCGTCTCTCGTAACATCTTTCAGTGTGCGCTTAGGAACCGGGGTCAAATCTAAGGTCCAAATCCCAAATCCCCTTCCTGGTCTCCTGGTCTTAACACAGTCCAAGTCCAGCAAGTTTGACAGGTGACCGCTCAGGCCTCCCGTAACCGTTCGCAGGTGTGCGTCTCCACTGCCCGCAGGTGAGGGAAATCCTGTTCCGACAAACAGGCCAGAGGAAGCGCTCCCTCTCCTTGGGAGGTCGGAGGTCAAGAGCACGAGGGAACGTGACCCTGTCCTTCAGCCGGAGAGCTGCGTGACCCCTGGAGGGCGGCGCAGGAGGAGCGAGCAGGGAGTGTGGAGCAGGAGGTCAGGGCTGAGGGGTCAGTGGGTCACAGTGGCGGGGGGCGTTAGCGGCTGAGGGGCAGCTGGGGCAGGGACATGGCCTGATGAGGGAGGCTCTGTGTGGTCAGCACTGAGAATGGGTGACCTGAGGACACAAAAAAGGGGCAGATTAGCGCATATGTGTGTTTCTAGGTTGTATATGTGCATTAATGACTGTAAAAAGATCCTTTAAGGATCAACCTTTTCTGCATGTCACAAATGTAGTCGGTTAAAAAAGCCAAGTCGGGGGTCGTGAGTTTGCTTCTTTAAGGCAAGACATGTTAGGCAAACATTTTTAAGATTTATTCGATTTTGGGCTATTTTGCTTTTATAAAATGAAAAGAAACCTTTAGCTCGTCACAGGTACTGTAGTAAGGCTCTCTCTCTCCTGCCTAATGTCTTCAGATCTATATATGGTCATTTTATTTGTGTTAGCAACCAATTGTGAAAGAAAAAGGGGGATTTTAACCTAAGCATAAAATCACATTGGCTGATAGCTTTAAAGGCTGTTTTTTTGTTTGATTAATTTCTTCTCACAACCTGAGCCAGATATCCTCACTTTAGTAGCAGTTACATCTGCAAATTATTAATTCCTAATGCTTTAATTGCGGTGGTTGTTCATATTTCATGCCTAAAAAATCCTAAATTTAAATATAAATGACAGTATTTATATTATTTATGTATAATTGATTTTTTTTAATAATTATAAAATAAATGGTTTTTTTTATTTAATTATGTATAATTAAAAATCTGTATGTCAACAAAATAAAGGAGTAAGTTAACATTATAATGTTATTAGCAATAATTCATAAACAAATGCATAAAATGTGGACGATTTTTCTTAATGTAAGTAAGAAAAACAACTAGGAAAGATTCATGGTGGTCTCTAATAGATAAAATTCATACACTATTCATCTATAGTGTCTTGCCTTATTTTGCACTGGAGCTACGAGGTTAATGTAGCAAAAAAAACAACAATTGAATCTTAAAAGCTACCAGTTAACATCATATAATCTGCATTAATCATCTCACACTGGACCTAAATCGTGACCTCAAATAGACCTGCTTTGAGGTCACAGACAAAGGTAATTGCTACCGCTCTTTTAGCAATGCAGTGTCATTATTCTACTTTTTGACAGTGAACGCTACGGAATACAGTCAGAAACCACCAAGGCGAGTCTATTAGAGCTCACATGGTTTGTGGTGAGTGTGTGATGATCACCGCTAATTGGTGACACAAATCAGTTCTTATTAGCTTTAATTCCCTGATTGCTGTATTAGCCTTGTAGCTCCAGTGCAAAACTAAATGAGTGAATTTCCCCATACAGAAATCTGATATACAGGCTTCAAATGTATGACACATATTAAAATACATGGAATTACCTGATATCCCTATATTTTAATAAAGTTGGCACATAATTCTAATGTATTTTAATATGTGACCTAAGATACAACATATATTTGGTTACATATTAAAATACATAAGACATATGTTTTTCAGCAATATGTTAACATATACAAGCATTTAACCTTTAACCATATTTGATAAAAATTGTTGCTGTCAGACAATAACTTTATCTCCAAAATGGCAACTTTACACAAGGACTGTACAATTCTTAACTTTATTGGCTGTCAGTGTAAAATTAAATTAATATAAAATTATTCAGAATCATGAAAGTCTGACTCAATGTAAAGAACAATGGTCAGAAATGATACAAATGGAGATTTATGGGCCAAAGAGATGTTATGTGTCACAGATATTATATTTACTATAATTGATATTTTTTATAGGTTTACTACATATGTGGGCACATATGCATTCACCTACTATATACTATATACACTATATATATAGTTCTACCATATCATATATGTCTACATTATATATTTACATTTATTTTGACATATATGCCCAATATTTGTGCATAGATGGCCATATCTCAGCTTTCCACATGGGTCAAACACCAGACATGATTTGGCTGATCGACTACATTTGTGGTCAAGAAGAGCATGAATGAAAATGTGGTTAAAAAAATGTTTAATTTACATGTTCTTGTACTTGAGAAGTTCCACTCACTGTCGATGTAGCCATGCAGAGCCACCATGCGCGCTCTCTCCGGGCTACCGAAGGGTGAGTAATGCAGCTCGTCGGGCAGCGAGGGGGGCATGCGTGCCTGCGGGTGACCCTGCGGAGGCCCGCTGTGCTGAGGAGTGTGCTTTTTGTGTCTCGCCCGGCAGTTCTGAAACCAAACCTGCGGATTAAACCACATTAGCAGCCGTCACGCACCTGTCTGTGATCATTTACAAATGAAGCTGTACATTATTTTATTTTTGCAAAAAAAAGGGAATGTAGTGA
Organism: Salminus brasiliensis; assembly: GCF_030463535.1. Taxonomy (NCBI): domain Eukaryota; kingdom Metazoa; phylum Chordata; class Actinopteri; order Characiformes; family Bryconidae; genus Salminus; species Salminus brasiliensis. The sequence continues at coordinate 31,643,625 of NC_132893.1, forward strand.
TGGGACTCAGATAATGGAGATACAGAGGGAACACTGTAGAAACTGAGGAAAAAGTGTGTACCTGTATGACTCGTCTGCTCAGCCCCGTCATGTCCGCCAGCTTCTGCAGCGTCTGAGCGTCAGGGTTGTTATCCTGAGCAAACTGAGCCTGCATTACCTGCATATGAAGCATAGAGACCCTCTCAGAATAGGAAAACACTGTTAAGCAATAGATCATGTGATCTCACTGGACATAATTATAATTATAGACAGACTATATACAGCACTATGCCGAGGTTTTGGACCCCTAATCCCACTATTTAAAGTTATGTCTCTCAGCAGTGAGAGAGTTTTTACTGTAGAAGCTCCAGATCTCATCAGAACAGATGCAGGGGAACATAAATCCAATAAAAAGGAGAAACAAGAGCTTCTCGTTCTGAAGAAAGTAGTGAGATCTTGTCGGTGAGCTAGTCTGAAGAACAGAGCTCGGTTCCTCCAGGTTTCTCCTGGACGCCCCCCAGTCCAGCCAGCACAGCGTGGAGGATGTGTTCAACTCCACCATCAGCAGCAGCAGCAGCAGCTCACCTGATTTACCATCATTAAGCCCTGATTTACCACCAAACCAGGTGTTGATCTGAGGAGAACTCTAAATAATACTAGACTCTATGAGAGAGGAGAACTTTGGAGATGTTCTAATGATGAACACAGTGATGGAGAACCTCCACCACTTTCTGTAGGAGTGTTATCAATAGTTACATTTTTTACTTTATTAATATTTTTTTGTTGTTCTAATTTTCTAAATTGCAAAACCTTGTTGCAAAAGCCGTTTATAACCCATTTGTGTTCCCTTTTGTTTTACTGTATACGACTGTAATCTCTCACATCACTCTAATGCTGTGAGTAATGCTGTGATGCTATATGTGCAGATACAGGGTGTAACTGGTTCTAACCTGCAGCTGTTCGGCAGTGAAGGAGGTCCGAGCCCGTTTGGCTGGTTTGGGTTGGCTATCTTGCTCTGACGGCACTGCCCCTTCCAGCGTTAGACCACTTCCTGTGAGAGCGAGAGGCAAAAATCAGCCACAGCACACACTGACTGAAACTCAGGTGACCTCTTACATTACATATAGAGCAGTACGTACACACGGACACACAGAGCATTACGCCATTTAAAGAGCTACACAGGCACAAACAGAGCAATATACATTTATTCATTAACAGCATATGTGTTGTGTTACTATTATTCTCGTGCCAGGGAACCCAGGGAAACAGCAGATCCCCAACAATGTTGGGGACAGTGATTCAACAGTGATTCAAACACAAAGCCGTGTTAAAAAGCTGAACACCGTTGAAAACACTATTAAACACCAGTTGTGTTTAGAAAAGTAACAGATGTGGTCAAATACAGCACGCTTATTTACTTATTTGTTTATTTATTTAATTATTTATTTATTTATTCATTCATTTTGTTCTTACGAAATGGGTTCTTCTAAGATTCTTGAGTAAAAGCAACGGATCTATGTAGAATACCTTGATTTTGATCATTTGCTGTCTCTTGTAGATGGTTCTCTATAGAACCTTTATATATATATATATATATATATATATATATATATATATATGGCACATAAAAACCTCACATCTCAGAAATAGCAACATTACAGGAGAAGGAAAAACTTTCAATGGAAGTCAATGTAACAAAATTTTAATCCAGGTCATTTCAAGGCATTTCTATTGGTTCATTTACTGTGAAATTCTGCTACAATATAAAGAACAATTGTCAAATTCACATTATGTCAAAATGCAAAAACAGCATAAATGGAGATCAGGTTTTAGCATCAAAGCAACAAACTCTTTATATATAACTTTATATATATACTCTAATCTTTATATATATACTCTAATCTATATATGTACTCTAATCTTTATATGTACTCTAATCTTTATATATACTCTAATCTTTATACATAAATAGCTCTGGATACCTCCAAAAAGGGTTCCATTACTGTACAAGGCAAATTTTAGTACTATATAGCAGCCTTTTTGAGTGTATATAAAGTATATAGGCACAAATACCCACAAGTGTATATCGCTGCTATCTAATAAAAAAAACTTCTGTACACCGTGTGAATAATTCTGGGTGAACTGGCCAATAGAAATGCTCCAAAAGTACATGGAATTAAATCTTTTTACATTGACATCCATTGAAACTTAAGACCATTTGCACCATTTTGGAGATCCCAGTTCTTCATTGGACAGCGACTATATGGGAATAATGGGACCTTCCATAAAGAAGAATCCTAGAAACTACCCAGACAACAGCAGTGATGTGAATCTGCGAGACTCAGTTGGCTCAATCGGTTGCACATGAATAAAATGTGAGCATGTGAACATCAGCCGGGTTCAGACTAGGAGCAGTAAACTGAAACCCAGCGATTGTGTGGCTGTAATAGATTTTATTCATGTGCAACCGAATGACACATTTCAAACATGTAAATTCAATACACCATTTCTTTCAGGGAATGAGAGTCTATATCTGCTTGAGCCAAGATGATTACATACCCTATCACACACCCACATACACACTCTGTCACACCCAGAAATGCTTCACACACAAAGACACACTCCTATCTCTCCTCTTTTTGATACAGTATTTTATACACAGTATATATGTCCAAATAATTGTGGACACCCCTTCTAATGAATGCGTTCAGCTACACAGACACACACATAGCTTGTCTAGTCCCTGTAGAGAAATACTGCCAATAGAATAGGACTCTCTACAGCAGATAAATATGGGCCCATTTGCTCCATGCCTACTAATGTCAGGTGTGGGCTAGAGGGGTATGAAGCCCCCCAGCATTGAGCTGTGGAGCAGTGGAAGAACTGTGTTCTCTGCAATGATGGATGGTGGTGCTCCATCCAATACCTTTGGGATGAGTTGGGGAGAGATGGGGTGAGGTTGTGATTATCTAACATCCTGACCTCACTAACGGTCTTGTCGCTGAATGCAATCAAATTCTCACAGCAATGCTACTCCAAAATCTAGTCGAAAGACTTTTTCCCGGACAGTAGAGACGATTACTCCAGGATAAGCCTTTTTTAATACTCTTGATTTCAGAAGAAACAGTGAATGAGCAGGTGTCCCAATACTTTTGTCCAAATAATGTACTTTGAGTTTTTCTTAACATTGTGCCAGAATTTCATGCTGAATGGACCAAAAGTGCTATAAAATGGTTTGGAATAAAATATTTTACACTGACTTCCATTAAACAGGTATGAAAACACACACACACACACATACACACACACACACAGATAACAGAGATAGACACTCACCGCTCTCAGCTGCCCGTTTCAGGTTCTCCACCATGGTGTCGTAGTGGATCCTGCAGAGGACCTTCTCCTCCACTAGGCCAAACTCTTCTCCAGTGGAGAGCTGTCGTTTGCAGGAGAAGCAGGCGAAGCAGGCCAGGTGGTAGGCGTTTCCACGGGCGCGCCGCACCCAGTCGCTGGCGTAGATCTGCCGGCCACAGCGTGCACACTTAGTACCAAACCTACTGTGAGAGAGACAAGGCCCACCGCATCAGTACCCTGAGCAGGAACGAGGCCTGCAGCCAACCTGCAGCCAAAACACACCTTGACACTTTTACAGCCAACACTACTACTCTTAAAAGGGTGAGTCTTTGAGTGCTGTCTTTTTGATTGCATGAAGAACCATAAAATGTTGGTAGAAACCTTTACATCAAGTGGTTCTTCAAGGTTCTTTAGACCTTTAAAAGGTCCCTCACAATCTCCTTACATCTTTATTATGAACTTGGTTCTTTATGCAACCATAGGTGGTTGTTTTAAGGTGTTGCTCAATTACATACTCTATATTCTACACAAGTTTGGAATCACTGTTTTCCATAAAATATATAAACACAGCAGTAGAGGTTTCTAAAATGACCGAGAGAGCTGTAGAACATCAAGAATGATGATCATGAACGTGAATATATGGAAACATATGGGGTACGGGATCTCAGTCATTCCTTATTATATTTCATTTCTCAGGGCAGATCTCAAGGCAGAAGCATTACTGTCAAGAGAGGACACATATCAGCTTATAAAAGCTTGTTTCTGAAGTATTTCACATCTGATATATTGATATATGAATATATTGATGTATAATATATTGCTTCATAACACAACACCAAAAACACAAATGTTTATGGTGTTGTAAATGGTAATATTGTGAAATATTGTGATCATATGACAAGTGATTCCAAGCTTTCATCAGTAAAATCAGGGATCCTGTAGCTCTGTGATTTCCTTTTATATCCCAGAAACACACTCCAGTGTGTAAAAGGTCTAAAACACTGCAGACTGACTGCACATTACAGCCTTCTGTAAGACACAGCACCAGCAATTTAGCAGCCGCAGCCCTGGAGGAAACGTCTGCAGATCCAGCAGCTGCAGGCCTGCAGAGAGCATGCATGACCTGCAGCATACCCATGGTCCTCAGCACAGTCCTCATTCATTCAGGACACTCTAAAAAATAAAAGAGGTGCTACAGAGGGTTCTTTGAGCGGTGCCATTGAGGAACCATCAGTGGTTCTTCTATGGCACTGCTCAAAGAACCCTCTGTAGCACCTCTTTTATTTTTCAGAGTGTACTGAATTTTTAACTTGAAGTCTTAACGATGTCTTAATACACTCTGTTTATTAGCTTTGAGTGGATTTCAAATTGGTTTCATAATTATTTTATAAGAATTGCTTTTCAACGTTCTGCCCCAGCAGGGCCGGGCGGGCCTGCACTCGTGAATAAGTGCGGGCCGATGACAGTGGTTATGACAGGACACCAAAGAAATGAACCGACTGGGACTAGCAGGTTTTGTTAATGTTATTCCTGCCCGAAGCCCCGTCTGTGCCAGCTGGAATACATTTGCTGTGTTTTTTACAGTACTGAAATTAGGCCTCCACTTTTTCCACAACCCCGTTCTGCTCTTGTATCCCAAAGGCCTACAAGACGATCTGAGCCCAAGACCCCACAAATTCCTGTAATTAAACACTGTAAACGCTAACTTCACAAGAGCAGGCAAAGCGATTATCAGTGTACATTGACGTAGCAGAATTAGTTCCTACATTATATGAAGTGTATGTAATAACTGTGTAATTACACAGTAATAACCATGTAACAACAGTGTAACTACTAGTGATCGGCTCACTGTTACAAATGGATTGCAGTAGTACAGCTTATGTAATTGCATAAATGTATTAACTTTAGTTTCGACTCATGTAATAACACAAGTGTAACTCAGTAGCTGTCTCTTTTAAGTGGTTATAAATGTGTTATAAGATGAGAGTAATTGTATTGATATGAACTGCGACTTTTCCTGTTATAGCTATTGAGTCAAAACTGATGTTTTGTGGAATTACACAAGCTGTTGTAACAACTAATACGTCACCAGTAGTTATTACATTGTTATTACATGCTTATTAATGTGTAACTGGCCTGTTATTAAAGACACGTTAATTACTCTAAAAATGAAAAAATAAATTACAACAAATTTCAACAACCATCAAATCAGTCCGCTTCAGATGCACAGAAGCTGCTGAGATGTGGTCAGCAGAAGCAGGTGTTATTTGGATGGGACCGGACTCAACTCCACCAAACATCACATGCTGACCAAGGGAGGGTTTCTTCGGCTTTCTAGCATGGAGAGAGGGTCAATGCGGCTTTTGGCGCAGTGGCTGAGACTAATGCTCTGCAGATGGCCACGAAAGCAACCCCCCACCCCACCCCCCAAGCACCCCACCACCACACCTCTGGCACACGGAGCGCTTGTGTAAACAAAGTGTCGTACACCACCTCCTCCGACCGCAGAGAAATGTGGGATATCAAACTGACTGATTTGGCTTCGCTTCCCCCTTTCCCTTCCCCGTCCCAAGAATGATGACACTAGCCTTGCTCGCTGGATCCCAGGCACTGGGGCCTCTGGGGAGAGGGGGGGCAGGATGGGGGCTTGTCCACTGAAAATGACATCATGCTAGACTCGAGAGCCTCGCGGTTAGCCTCGAACGAGACACGGCTCTTCATGGTTCTTCTTGCTCTTTCTGAACCGCGCTCACGTACGAGCTCTGAAACGATGTGTCTGACATGAAGGCCAGTTGACCTGTTTAGGCTCCGCCCACCTGTGTGTGAATATGTTTTGGAGAAAATAATGAGATGCAAAAATCTCATATTCCTCTCATATTCAGCATGTTTTTACCTACGTTTGTATTACTGCGTCAGTAATATCGGCCTCAGCAGCTTTTATACGAAATGAGACACAATATTATTATTTAATAGAATTACTTAAATTAAAGAAAACAAAAGTGTCTATTTTTTTGCCCATTTATTTTTTAGTTTAATTATTTATTTAGTGAAAAACAAGTGGATTAGCATAATTAAATCATAATCTATAAGGGCTAAAACAATTATTATAGTAAATATGGATGAAATTAATATTATGGAGAATTTTTTTTTTACTAATTTCAGATGATTAAGCATCATTTTTTTTACAGTTTTTTACAGTTTTTTTTTTTATAAACATTTATGTATATATAAATATCCAAAATACAACCAGAATTACGTAATAAGGTCAAATAAGGTCGGGGCTAGACTACACTAAATAAGTACTATATCTATACCTGTTAATATAAACTGGTAAATTAATTAAATTAAAATTATTGGTAAGATCATTTAGTGGCCTATTTGTTATAGAGGCTGGACTAGGACCAAAAGGTCACAGGAAGTGTGTGTATGTGTGTGTGTGTGTGTGTGTGTGGGGGGGGGGGGGGTGTGGTGATTTAAAGAAGAAGAGCGCTTTCTCCCCTCTTTAGCATTTACAACAGAGGTGCCCTTGAGCAAGGCTCCTAATCCCCGACTGCTTTCTGGGCACTGATTTAGCTGTACCCGAGGTTGTGTGTGTGTGTGTATGCTTTAATTGCTCACTAGTGTGTGTGTTTACTTCTACGGCTTCAGCAGTGACCTTCTTCTTGTCTTGTGTTTGCCAGTTAGTTAGCAGTTAGCAGCTATGCTACCGCGGTCTGGTATGCTCGAGTGGTGCATTACTAGTTCCCTTATGCCCTAATAAGTCCTTCACACTGCTTTAGTAGACAGTCTTTCACCACAAAGAGAACTCGAGCTTGATTAGAGACAGTGTTTATGATGTAGCAATGGCCTCCATCCCTCACCAGCACCACCTCAGAATCTGCACATAAAAAGCCCAGCACCACTGTATACTGTTTTCAGTATAACTGCTCCATCTGTTAAACAATTTAATGCCACACTGCTCATCCACCCCGTTCCCTCAATCCCACACATTGGAAACAGTGTGGGAAACTGCAGGCTCCTGCAGATTTACTCAATACAACAACGTACAATAAGCCTGAAAGCACCATGCAAGCTTGCAAAGCCGCTCCTGTGTACTTTACTAACCAAATTCTGACAGCTTCCTTCCAGACAAAGAATACACCATCTGCGTAATGATGCGTTTCAGTGGGTTGTCTGGAAAGGAATGTGAAACCCTGTTGAAATCTCTTCGCTGCGTCTTGCCTATCACAAGAAAGAAACTTTAGGGCGTTTGTTCTAGATGTGCTTCTGTCCTGCAGATCATAACTCGCTAGGGAAAAGCCCTGAAGCCTCAAAGCACTCCCTCCAGGCCCGACCTCCAGTCTAATGCACCCACAAGCCCAACGGATAGAAAGGATAGACTCAAACAGGAACGAGGCCGGAGGATTAATCTTGATATGCTGAGGCTGTTCTCAAATCTAGAACAAATCTGGGAGTGTTTGCTTTGGGATTTCTCTGATGACGTGCTTATAGAAAGAGCAGATCACCTGGGATTTGGAGCCACTTGGAATTTACTTAACTTGTTTCTGGGCTTTGAAACTGAGTACGTTTCATTCAGCATCAGCTGTATCTTAAATATTACGAGCGTTCTCTGAAAGGTTCCTCGAAACCACTTCATCCTGTACTTGCTGGCATCCTCTCGGCAGAGATAGGAATCAATGGAAAGTACATGCAACCACACATGAGCTATTCCACTAAAACGCCTCTCCACATCAGATTTGACTCCAGGCCTGTTCACCTCTGCCTGCCTCCAAATTGCAGCGGAGCCTCTGGCGTGCAGACCAGGGCGAACAGAGGCCTTTTCTGAGTGGATGTTTTGTCTTTTCTCCCTCCCCCATTACTGGGATTATATCCTTTATGAAACCAGAGTGTAGTTAGGGAGGTTTAGAAATACAATCCTTATGGAAATATCATGTACTTGAGTATGAGTATTGTAGCTAAGCATTGTAGTACAGCACTCTTTACGTGTACTGCTGTAAATACTGGTCCTATTCTCAGTGTGGAGTTTGCCTTAACCCCAGTGTGGCTTAAAAGTGTCCTGTAAATATGTAATACAGAAATTCAGGATGGATTAAATAGTATTACACTGCAGACACTGAAACAACCATGTTAGCTTGTGGCTCAAGCATTAGACCAGGGACCACAGAGCACAGCTTTTGGACTTCTCTAATGTTGATTACTTTAGCATTCATAATATCTATCTGTCTATATATCTCTATATATAAATGCTTCCACTGTTCATTTTCACCAGCTGACTTGTTGTTGGCTCCTATTACAGTGTTAAATTCAATGATTAACATATATATATATATATATATATATATATATATATATATATATTATTCACTAAATATACAAAAGTATTGGGACACCTCTTAATCATTGAATTCAGTACTGTTATAGGAGCCATTGCTGCAACAACAAGTCAGCTGGTGAAAATGAACAGTGGAAGCATTTAGGAACCACAGACAGCATCGGATAGTGCATAAAAGTATCCAATGTTCCATATATATATATATATATATATATATATATAGCGATTTGACATAATGAATCTGGCAGTTATTCTTTTTATATATATATATATATATATATATATATAAAGAATAACTGCCAGATTCTTTATGTGGTATGACACCAACTACATATGTAATATATAGTGTAGCACAAAGTCTATGCAAGTTTATGCAACATGTGGGTAAAATAGATATACATGCATAATTAAGTATATATACAAAATTTGCATATATATATTTATACATATACATATACATATACATAGTTATACTTTTGGAGGGGGAATACTAGAATTGCACACACACACACACACACACACACACACACACACACACACACATATATATATATATATTACATATAATTCTGTCCAGGTCTGCTTTAGTATGTGTGTAGTAAACTCGTAGGACGGTTTAGTTAACTTCTCTCTCTTAAGGAATGCCAAATTAAAAAAAATCCCCCCTGAAAACTCCCTGCAGTCCTCTCAGGTTCCCCCGGCCTTCTGTCCTGCTTCTCTGATTAGCAGCCTCTCTCCGGCTTCCTGTGTGGCCCTCCGCTCACGCTTCTGAGGCTGTTTTGTTGTTTTTTTTTTTTTACTCAGCCCAACATGGGGTAGGTACAGCCTCTGCTCTGTCCCACTCCCTCTGCTCAAATCTAACCCCCCTCCCTAGCTGAGAGTAAACCCACTCTGATTTCCTGCAATTACACTCGATTAGAGCAGCTGTCAGTCTGGCACAGATGAGAGACTGACACAAACATGACATCCATCTCCTGCCTCTTTTTTTTTATTCCTGCCAGACACCGTGATTCTGCTGGAAAACGCAAAGCTCTGCTCCGCGGCAAATCAGATTATAGGCTGGTGCTGCTTCTTCTGATCCTCCAGGCCTACAGTGCGGCTCCAGCCGCCTCCAGTGTGTAATGTAGGTGTTAATTTGACGCCGGTGATTTGGCAGGGCAGGAGATGAATAAAGCTCGTGACAAATGTATGACATTATTATGGAAAATATTTTGGCCTGCCCCACTTACACAATCTCTGCTCACTGTATCCTGCCACAGGCCCCCGAGGGGCCGCTTGCTTGTCATTTTCAGTTTCAGATGAAATGCACATGAGTTTAGACGCTGCTCCAGTCCTCTGCCTCTCAGCTGCGAGTGGGTTTCAGTAAAGCTACCGCGAATGTGAATTCTGCGTCACTGCAGCCGGCACAAATCATTCCCATTCCACGCAGTCACTCCTAATGACGGACAACTCCAGTCCACCAAGGCCTGCACGTGCGGACCGGGTGATGCGATATGACACTTTGTACACAGCGGGAGAGGCAAACACAAGGTCTGAATGGTTCTTGAGATGGACACAAGGTTCTAGGAAAACCTTTGGTCATACTTCTGTGTGCTATGTGCTCAGAAAGGGTTCTTTGATGAGCTTCTTTGAAATTCAGAAGCTTGCCTTAAATTTTGCAATTTTTAAAACTGAAAGATGCTTTAAGAATAAAATTCTCTCATTTTCTTTGTATTCTTTAGTAAAAAATATGCAGAATATCAAACACTGTAAACGTACTAGAGTCCACGCCAAAAGGGTTCTACAGGTAGCTCTAAAGAAGGGTTCCTAGACCTTATTTGGTGCTACAGTGACCCATCTTCTAAATGTTTTCCAACTGCCTAGAAGTGGCAAGGAACCAGTCCAGTGTCCAAATATTTTTTTGTGCGTCATGGTTCCATATAGAACCACTGCCTTTACCAAAGAACCTTGAAGAATTAGTGATAACGGTTAGAACTATCTGCAAAAGGTTCTCCCTCAATCTAACCACCAGCCAAGCATCCAGGGGGTCTTTTAAGTGGTCATGTTTCTATACAGTTCTATAAAGAACCTTTGAAGAACCCATTTTTGAGAGTGTATCTGGGTCCAGTTTCTTAAAGGTTTTGGACTATTTGTAGTAAATCAGTCTCGCGCTTGCTTGCTCTGGGACCTGGCTTAAGGTTAAGGTTTTGAGTTAATTGAATTTATTTATTGATATTTATCCAGATGTTGAAATCAGGTGGAGACAAGGTGAACATCTGTAAATCTTCCACAGACGTCCCTCAACATCCTTCTGTGGGTCTCTAAAATTCACACTCAGAGATCTCATTTTAGGGAACCATTGAAAGGCTCCTGAGGAACCCGAATGTGGGTCTTCTACAGGGGTCTTGGTAGATAGATTAATTTGAGCATATCTCTTTGGTTCTGTTTGCCACTATTGCCCCATGTTGCTCAAGTATACATTAGGCATCATGATGGAGGTGTTTCTCAGTGGCAGCTTTGATTGAGAATCCAGTGCGAGTACAGAGAGCCCTCTATATGCCTCCTGAGCGTAACTCCAATGTAACAGAATTTGCCTTTAAAAATGATGCCCGTGATGGCCATCTCAGGCTGAGCTAATTATAAATCTCGGCACGGCCGCACCGTATCGGGTTACGCTCTGTGTATAGAGGCGAGCCAGCCGTGCTCTAAAAGTGTTTCTTTCACCAAAAAAATAAAATAAATATAAAATCACACCAATGCCACCAATAAATGGAAGGAAAAGCTTTTTAAACCATCTCAAACCAAAGAGTCCACTCCGCCAAGTCTGGCAAATCAAAACCATGGAGCGGCTTCTATGCTGACAAATGCTTTTTCTCCAGCTCTATCAGAAAATCAAGCCAAATATGAAAATCATTTTTAAGTGAAATTCCCTTCTAAGTATAGTCTTTTCTGGCGGGACATATTTTGCTAAGATCTCTATCTCCTGAGCAGAAAAGGCTCTACAGTAAGTACAGGGCTTCTCTGCCACTGGACAACACACACAAACAAGCCCCTGGTCCTTACAACAACCCTTACTAAGCCACTGCGCTGCTACTACGACTCCTTGACAACTTGAAGCTATTACAGCAGCCCCCTTTTTGCCTTGTCTAAATGAATATCTTACACAGTCAATCACCGTGTTGCCTCTGGTAATGTTCCCATGATGCTGTGGTACACAAGGCCTCCATACAAGTGTCCCATAACCTCATATCTTTATTTCTGCTGTTTTTTGCTTTACTTTGTGTTAAAACTGTATGATGAACGGACCAATAGAAATGCTTCAAAATGATCATCACACATTCAGTTCACTTCTTTAGTTAAGAAGGTTTTTTGCTGCTTCTTCCATCTCTCTCTCTCTCTCTCTCTCTCTCTCTCTAAATATATATATATATTTCTTTTCTTTTTTTTTTTAAGCAGAATTCTTGAAGCATTTCTATTGGTACATTCAGTATTAAATTTTGACACACTGTAAAAAAAACAATTGCCAGATTCACATTTACATTATTTTCAAAAAAGAAAAAATAGAGAACAAAATGTAGATACAAGGTTTTTGTATGACAATGTATGTATATTTTTTATTTTATTTTTTGTATATATATTTTAGCTTTCCTTTTTTTCCATGTCTATATATATATATATATATATATATATATATATATATATATATATATATATATATATAGTGAGAGAGAGAGAGAGAGAGAGAGTACAAATAAAGTAAACAAATGCAAATATGGTATTTATTTGTTCATATTGAGAAAGAGCAAAAAACTTTGTCATTTTCTTTTTTTTCTTTAAATACAATAAGCAAACATTTGTAACTTTAATAACTTTAATAACTTAAAAAACATCAACAACACATGTAAATCGACCAGGGGTGCCCCAGCCTGTCCACGCAATCGCATATGTGGAGAACAAACTGCCAGCTCTGCTGAGTTGTGAGGGAACCCGTAATTAATAGATATAAGAGAAATCACTTTTTAAAATAACTCAGTTTGTTTACAACAACATTAGCCATCTCCAGAAATTCAGAAATCAGCCATAACACCTTAACATCATTAGATTTTTGAATATTTGTATTTATATTTTATTTCTTTTGTTGTTAAAATGAGGCAGAATGTCAAAAAGGGCTTCTATACAGCACTGATGAAAAGGGTTTGACCCAATAATGGCACCTTTTTTGGTGCTACATAGAACCGGGGTTTAAGGTTCTATAAAGAAAAACCCACTTAACCAGGCAAACAACCATTGAATTATTCAGACGGTTCTTTGAGTTGTCCTGGTTCTATCTAGACCTATTGCCTTCACTAAGAACCCGCTGAAGAACCTGATCAGCTCTTACAATCTTTACAAAACAAGCGTAATTACCCAGAGAATTTGACACGGGCATCGTGTAACGTCCTTTCTGAAGGTTATTTCTCTTCAGACGTTGTTATCAGATGAGCTAAACCCCACTGGAGACACAGAGCTATCTCAGACACTCTGTTATCTCAGTAAACACTTTACTGATAGTGTTTAATTTGTATTTACACACGAAGAGAAAATTGCAGCTTTCCTTTTTCCCATGTCTCCTTCAGCAGAGATGGATATTCACGGCCTGGTTTAGACACAGAGCGTCCTACACCAACAGACGCAGCAGCTTTTAGACCCAGTGTGATCCGTATCCGGCATCAAAATGCCCCCACGAGAAATGACAAAAACCCTGAATGCACTCTGGCCTCTGACTCCTGCCATCCTCCCAACACTTCTGCCTTTCTCCACACTAAACAAGACATCTGCACAGATGTGTGTAGGAGCCTTCCAGAGCGGCCCCGGCGCCCCAGCATTGATACCCCCATCATGTGAAGCATCACTTCAGATTATTGGCTCCTAAAGCAGAAAACAAACGTCCTCCTCGAACGCGGGATCAGCTCAGAAAAAAAGGGGGCCAGTCACTTCACACTGCTGCGAATGAACGGGGAAGGCAGGCCAATATCCTTCTGCCATTCAGAGCCTGAGCTGAGTGCCCTGCAATCACACCCTCGCATCCTGAACGCTATCACACACATCCTTCACTCGGCAGCCCGCACATTACACCAGTGTCAGAGAGCCTGAGGGAAGCGTCCATAGACTACAATACAAATCACCTTGATCAGATAACAAGCAAGTTCTATCAGCTGTATGAGCTATTACCACTACTACTTCATTTAGGAGACAGGCTCTGTTAGGCCACACTTATATAGCAATACTCATGTATGTGAATTTGATACAATAAGGGGTGTGTTTTGCATTTTTCAGCCATTTATAGCAGCGCATATATATATATATATAGGTGTCCTTATTATGTATATTGTATAAATGTATTGTATAAATGTAAGAAAATGTAGGTTATAAATGAAGGTTATGGGATAATGGCATATATATGTATATGTATACAAGCATATGTGTATATGCCATTATCCCATAACCTACATTAATAACCTACATTGATACATCATATATATATATATATATATATGAGCATAACACAGGGCATATTTGTATAGGAATATATTTATACATATAAATCTGTATATACTTGTATATATGTATATATATGGCATTGTCCCATACATAGATTTATATATATATATATACACACACACACACACACACTGATGTATACGGCTTTAATAACTGTATGCGTGTTTTGCATTTTTTTTCCAACCATTTATTGCATTCATTTAGGTGACCAGCAAGCCATATGGGCCATCTACTATATTAGTACATAAACACACACACATTCCTTTACATGTCTTTTTGTTCAGGTGACACTCTATCTGTCAGTCTATCTGTACGATCAGTTTGTAACAGTACACATAAGAACATCTCGACTTGTACTGATATTAATAAGGACCCTTCTGCATAAGCTTGGGCATATGGCGTACTTCTCTGCACCTTTGGAAGCGATGTCTTAATTCAGATAAGAGCTTATACAACACATACAGTCTCCTTTAGGGCGTATTTCCAAATAGGAACACACATGTATACACCTTCAATCAGCGACATGCAACATTTTCCAGCCAATAGTGCATAGCTGTCTAATCAGGGGTATGTTTTGAATTTTTACACCATTTCTAGCTACTGACCATCACAGGAGACGAGCCAACTATACTAGCACACGGTCTGCTTATGGGATACTGGTATTTACATACATATTGCTCAGGTAACAATCTACCTGTACCAGCAGTTAATAACTGCATACAATGTCCTGACCTGTGCTGAGATGATATGAGTAAGGACGCTAGTAGACACAGTACGCGTGGACTTCAATACAATCCTCAAAATGATATAACTCTCATACATATGCAGGGTCATTAATTAGCACTTTTGTAAGACGTTGATGACCTCACTACTGATAGCAAGCCGTTTTTTTACATGAGCCGTGGCTATTAGACTAAAGCTCCGTAATGGATACTGATAAAGACCGATTTAACTTTTATTTTTTAAGCCATTTATTGATTCAGTTCATCTGACAAGCAAACTACATTAATTATGACAGGGCTTTGTTCATAAGCAGGATCATATTTAATATTAAAATGCTGAAAGGCCTTTTAGGATACAGCGCTGTTGGGATATAGTGTAGATTATAGAGTGCTTTGACCATAAGCAGGGCTATATTTTGCATTTATTTCGCTACAGGACAGTAAATGGCGCGCACACACACATACACACTGCTTTGGTCATATACACCCAATAACCACACAATCAGTTTGACGACTAGGGTAAATACTGTCTATCGGGCGGTTATATGAACCCTCACTGTTAGTGTATGATCTTTTATGTATTTGCACTTTTGTAAGCCATTATTTATCGTAATACTAATATCGAGTAAGCTGTATTAATTATTACTGTGGTGGTTAAATTGTCTTTATTATGGGATGCTGATATTTACATAGGCCTTTTGTCATAAGCAGGGTCATATTTAGTATTTATTTGCAATTAAAATAGTACAAGCAGGCTATATGAACCCTCTTTGTATGGATACAGTATCCGTTACAGTGTTAGTATACAGTAGTAGTGTTTATAACGGTCTTTGCATATAAGCAGGGATGCATTTTGGGGCCTTTAGAGCTTATTATTTTAGTCTGTATATCTGAAGGAAAGTGAAGGCCGTCTATAAGACATATGAACCATCACTGTTGATTGTTTAAGGGCTTTAGCAGCTATTTTGCATGTATTTTTTGTACTTTTGTAAGCCAATAATTATCGTAATACTAATATCGAGGAAGCTATATTAATTATTACTGTGGTTAAATTGTCTTTTTTATGGGATGCTGATATTTACGTAGGCCTTTTGTCATAAACAGGCTCATATTTGGTATTAATTAGTATTTATTTGCAGTTTAAATAATACAAACAGGCAAAATGAGCCCTTTTTATATGGATACATTATCCGTTACAGTGTTAGTATACAGTAGTAGTATTTATATGCAGGGATGCATTTTGGGGCCTTTAGAGCTTATTATTTAAGTCTACACACCTGAATGAAAGTGAAGGCCGTCTATAAGCCATATATATTATATATTTATATATATTATATTATTTACAAGACATATGAACCATCAGTGTTAGGAAATAATTTCCTTTATGAAATATGAAAATCTGTAAATGATCATGGCACCTATTTTGCATTTGTTTTGGTAGTCGGATACAATCTACACTATACAAATAAACATTATGCCATTATGAAATATTGCTAGGTCTATTTATAAATGCTCTCCTACATGTAATCTTACTGTTATTGATTACTTTTATTTCTATAACAAGCAAGTATAATTTCCTTTATGTGCTGGCAATACTAATAAAGCCCTTTGTGAATTAATATAAACATATTTTTCATTTATATGAACATTCACAAGCCATTATTACCTGAATTCTGTACATTTCTGAAGTGCCCAGCATCTGAATGCACGCATTTCTCCAAATCTAAGCAAGATCCTACGTTTCTCAGCTGGCATTCACACTCCTACAGAGCAGGAGGCAGCTCAGCTTCAGTCCTATCCCACATTTACTGCATTGTAGGGCACCAAAAGCAATGCAAAATATCAGCCTTAACTCTAGCAGTCTCACCGAGCAAGGCCATAATCTGCAGCAACCAGATAAACAGTAAAAATCCAGATGTTTATGCGCCAACAGCCACAAGAATCCTGCAGGTCTTTCTGCAGTGCTCTGAAGAAAGAGGCTCTGCAGCACGAGCATGACCCAAACAGCACCTATCATTACGCATAAAGCAGCGCAGGCATGTATCGTTTTATATACCCACACACACAGACACACACACACACCTCCACGCTTACCAACCCAACACCCAAACAAACAGCTACTGCACTCCTCACACATTTTCACAGCAACCTCTGATCAGCATCCAGCTGATCTGATTCACAGATCTATCCAGTGCGATTAGAGCAGAATGAAGAGCATCATTAAAGCAGGACAGATGTGCTGCCTCTGTGAGCATCCTGACAGTACAGCTGCTGCTGCTGCTGATGTGTAATCTACACCTTTAGATGAAGTAGAAAAACTTACCCTACCTGAAATAATCCATTTTACAGAAGATTTCCTTATTTTTGATGTAGCAGCTGCTGTGCTGACGCAGTGATGTTCTGCACACTGAGCACTCCAGGCACCGCACGTGCCAGATTAGATTATTAACCTGGGGGAAACAAAAAACCCAATATAATACATATTACAAATAGATAGTAATCATAATACTACTACTACTACTACTACTACTAATAATAATAATAATAACAAATAGATACTAATCATACTACTACTACTACTTATAATAATATTTAAAAATAATAATAACAAATAGATAGTAATCATACTACTACTACTACTACTTATAATAATATTTAAAAATAATAATAACAAATAGATAGTAATCATACTACTACTACTACTTATAATAATATTTAAAAATAATAATAACAAATAGATAGTAATCATACTACTACTACTACTACTTATAATAATATTTAAAAATAATAATAACAAATAGATAGTAATCATACTACTACTACTACTTATAATAATATTTAAAAATAATAATAACAAATAGATAGTAATCATACTACTACTACTACTTATAATAATATTTAAAAATAATAATAACAAATAGATAGTAATCATACTACTACTACTTATAATAATAATAATAATAATAAAAAATAATTATTATTATTATAATAACAATAATAACAAATATATACTAATCATACTACTATTACTACTACTACTAATAATAATAATAATAATAACAAAAGGATAGTAATCATACCAATAATAATAATATTAATAAGAATTAGAATAGAAATATAATATAAATATAATAATACAAATTAATAATATAATAAATATTATATCATATAATACAAATATATAATATAAAAAATAATATAATACAAATATGATATTAGTCATTATACTTGTTATTATTATTAATAATAATACTTTTTAAATGGTAAGTATATTAGTATAGTAGTAGTACTTATGTTGTTATCAAATTACTCCTGTTTATTATCATTATTATTAGTAGTAGTAGTAGTATAAATATTATTTTAAAGGTATAATTATAAAATATGATCACAATTATTACAAGTGTTATTATTATTATTGTTACAACAACAACAATAATAATAATAATAATAATAACAATAATAATAATAACAATAATAATAATAATAATAATAATAATAATAATAATAATGATGTATTAATTCTGTATTCTTACGCGAGTTCCTGACCTTCATTATAATCACTGCCTATTCCTATCATTTCTATCAGTAAAATTATTACATTTCATTATTAAACTCCTGACTGAATCTGATTCTGATGCAGGAGAATGTAAAACTGTGTGTGATGAAGAATGTGTGTATATTTACTGTACAGATGTTTATATTCCTTTACTTCGTTCCAGCTGTGGAGTTTCCTCTGTTTCTCTTTATTTTATATTTAATATGAACAGATGTGTTTCGGGCGCAGCAGACAGCGCGTGCTGTGCCCTGCAGTAACACCCCTCGTATTAACCGATAGTGAATGAAGCTTGTAGCTGCTGTTAAATAAATCCATCAATAATTATTAAATATTGATCCGCTCTGAAACGGCAGGCTAGCGGCTTCACTGAGGAGCAGGAACACAAGTCAATAAACCATATCTAAAACTAGGCCTGTTCTAATAATAATAATAATATTATTAATAATATTAATATTAATAAATCAGCAGCTATAGTAAAACAGGCCAGAACTATCACTAAACATGTAAAACTCGTTTATTCAACGAAAACGTCTAAAACACCACGAGCCGCCCCGCAGCCCCGCGCGTGCCCTTATTTACCTTGAGCAGGTATCTGTCCAGGATCTCAAGGCCGCAGCTAGCGCACACGTTCCTGCTGGAGGAGGAGGCGCTGGAGGGTGGAGAGGAGGGAGAGGAGGACGGGGATGGGGAGCGGGGGGGCTCCCTCTGAGAGTCACTGTCACAACGGGACTGTAGGGGGGCATGCACAGCAATCACTTTATACACCTTTAATACAGATATACACCCTCTATACCCCCACTGTACAGGCACACACACACACACACACACACACACACACACACACACACACACATATAAACAGCAGGCACACACACCCTTAGAGATAAGGATATACAGACAATAAAATGTTATATTTTTATATTTTTATATCAAATGAAGAAAACGTTCGAGCGCGCCTCTGACAAGCTCGCGCTCTGCACACATTTTCAGATGTAATTTTAAACGTTATGTCCTGCGTTTTTGGGCAGCATTTAATTTTTATTTAATATCTATTACTTAAACCTAATAATAATTCACTCAACAAAAAATAATAATTATCACTGTAATTATAATAATAACTATAAATATAATAATTATAACTATAAATATATAACTATAGTATAACTATATAACTATAAATATATAACTATAGTATAACTATATAACTATAAATATATAACTATAGTATAACTATATAACTATAAATATATAATAATAACAACTATAAATATATAACGATAGTATAACTATATAACTATAAATATATAACTATAGTATAACTATATAACTATAAATATATAACTATAGTATAACTATATAACTATAAATATATAATAATAACAACTATAAATATATAACGATAGTATAACTATATAACTATAAATATATAACGATAGTATAACTATATAACTATAAATATATAACTATAGTATAACTATATAACTATAAATATATAATAATAACAACTATAAATATATAACGATAGTATAACTATATAACTATAAATATATAACTATAGTATAACTATATAACTATAAATATATAATAATAACAACTATAAATATATAACGATAGTATAACTATATAACTATAAATATATAACTATAGTATAACTATATAACTATAAATATAAGTATAATAACAAAACTACCTGTTATTACTATTATTAGTAGTAATAGTAGTATTGTTAATAATAATAATAATAATAATAATAATAATAATAATAATATTAATAATAATAACCTGAAATGTACAAAATTATAATCGGCAATAAAATAAAATAATATTAATTCCAATTAATTTATAGACATTAAAGCGTTTTTAGATAACCTCTCAAAAATAAATTACCAAGAAAATATGAAGAAATAAAAATTAGACGTTTGTTGAAGTGAACGTTTAATCATCTAAAAGATTCAGAAAAGGTCCAGACTGGGGGAAGCGCAGAGAGAGAGAGAGAGAGAGAGAGAGAGAGAGAGAGAGAGAGAGAGAGAGAGACCCTTCTTCTAACCCCAGTATAAACTCAGACCTGTGTAATATCTAATCTACCGCAAAACGGTTTAAACGTTTACCGACGTCCATCCATCCTTATCCTACACACACTCACCCAGAGCGCGCAGCAACTACCAACTACCGCGCGAACTACCGCGGCTTTTATTACAGCTCAAACTCCTCATAATAACAATAATAATAATAACAATATTAATAATAATAATAATAATAATAATAATATTAATAACGCACAGCTAAACTCATCCAGCACGTCTTCTAAGGACGACGCAGAGGACTGATTAGCACTCCAGCTGTTCCAGCTTGCACATGAAAACACACTCAGCCTGAGCGCGAGCTCAAACAGCCCGCAGAACAAACCCCTCGCGCCCGCTGAAGGCCTTGTTAAGATTCAGACGCTGCTAATAAACACACACCTATTTTAAATCCGTGCACGCTTCTGCATTAGAGATCTGCACGTGCTTTCAATCGTGCATTGTTTATTACATTAATTGCATGATTTTTCAGAAATATAATCAAATTGATTGATGTTTTGTTTTTTGGGCTTATTTCGCTCCTAAAAATGGTGATGCCACAGAGGAACCGCGTTTGGGCCCAAAGTAAAGCCATTAAGCCCTTTAAAGGTTCTCCACGCGCGCATATGTGTCTGCTACAAACGTGGTTCTGTACGGAACCAGTCGTGGTTCCTCTTTGGCTCATCGCTCAAAGAACCCTTTAAAGCCTCTTTTCTGGAGTGACATCTCTCCGGACTTCACAGGTGAAGCACGTTCATTTTTAGGAGTGCACGTGAAGGTTCCTTAAACGTCCTTAACTTTACTTCTCAGGTGCACTTGAAGAACCGACCACCGAAACGCTCTACGTGGAACCCAAAATGAGGTTCTTCTGAGAGATCTCTCTGAACGATACCTTTGCCGTTTTTATCGTAAAGCGAATCAGACGTCAGTTACTGCGTTAAAAACGGCGACAAGCGCGCGATGAACGCAAAAACAACAAAAACGTGCGGTAAACGTGAGTGCAGTGGGAAAAAAAGGGCTCGTGCTGCACGCAAATCCGCTCGAGAGAGTGCAAAAACCGGCGGTGGAAAGTTAAGGCAAGCAAAAGCGGCGCGCGCTGCACTGTTGACGCAATTTTGCGTAAAGAAAAAACTACGTTAAAATAAAGAGGAAAGAAAGAGAAGGAGGCACTAACATTCACTCACGCATGCAGACACGCGCTCCATCAGCTCTTACCATGGCGAGTCCGCGCCGTGCCCTCCGCTCGAGCTGGAGAATGTGTGTATCTGTGTGTGTGTGTGTGGGTGAGTCCGTGCGTCCGTGCGTCCTTGTGTCTGCGCGCGCGCGCGTGAGTGACTGAGTGAGTGAGTGAGTGAATCCGTGCGTGCGTGCCTGCCTGCCTGCGTGCGTGCTTGCTTGCGGGCGCCGATCACCTAGAAAAAAAGCCAGAGGATTGGAGCTCGTGAGTCCATGGCGAGGGGCTTTATAGGGTCTCAAAACAATAAAAACAGCAAAAACACGTTCAAGCCTCGCGCTGGAGAGCAGAGTGACAAAAAAGACCCTCAGAGATGATCATCAAGCCACATCAATCTCTGCCCCCCCCCCACCCCCCACCCCCCCTCCCCTTCATCCACACACCCCTCCAACACACCCTTACACACTTAACCCCCAGTGCCTCTTTGGATAATCGCATTTCCACGCCATCCAGAGAGAGCTGAAAAGATGCAGAGAGAGATAAATCAAAAATAAACTACCTGTAATTACAAATAGCGCGCGCATGCTCCTATAAGAGGGGCTCCAAGTGTTCATTTCAGCTGTCAATCAGAGAAAAGAGCCATAACCCCCCCCCCACCAAACACCCCCTCCTCAAACCCACCCACCCCGCCGCAGCCACCTTCCCTTTGAAAGAATTGCAAATTTGATTTTTTAATGGCAGTAATTAAAATCCTCTGCACTGACTGGTGTGAATGCGCGTGCATGTCAGTAGAAGTGTGTATGCCTGTGTGTGTGTGTGTGTGTGTGTGTTAGTGAGAGTGTGTGTTAGTGAGATCGTTAAAAGAGGGTCTGAGTCTGATCACAACACTCTGGGCTGGGGAATACCAGCAGGCACTCGCCCAGCACCCTCACCCTCACCCTCACCCTCCACCCTCCACGCGCGGAGGCTTTACGGCGTCCGGTCTGAGCCCGGACTGGGGCTCTGGTGTCCGGCGTGGAGAGTAAGCCGTTTTAAGACTGATTTGGGCTTCTTTAAGCGCGCGGGCAGTGGGAGCGCGCGGGCAGTTCAGTGCAGCGCTGTAGTGCAAGTCAGTAGTTTTGCAGTCGGTTCTGCACATAGGCACGAATAACCCAGGCTCTGCAGGAGTCTGTAGTGCTGTAAACGAGCAATGCACGCGCTGAGGGCACATAGCCTATCTTTTTAGTAGTCTGCTGAAGGCTGCTGAAGTGGATGAGTGCTCAATGCATGTGGAGCAATTTAGCAGTTTAGCACTAGGTCTGCATGCATGTAGCATGTAGCAGCATTGCAGCTCTGAAGTCTCTGAGTGTTAAATAATGCGCGTGCTGCAACTTTGCAGTTTAATATTAAGCATTGCAGGTTACTAGCAGCATGCATTGGGG
Organism: Salminus brasiliensis; assembly: GCF_030463535.1. Lineage (NCBI taxonomy): Eukaryota > Metazoa > Chordata > Actinopteri > Characiformes > Bryconidae > Salminus > Salminus brasiliensis. The sequence continues at coordinate 31,666,743 of NC_132893.1, forward strand.
GTAACGTGCATAGACTATGCATAGATATGCAAGTCTTGGCCTGAGTGCTAAATGCACGTGTTGCAGTTTTGCAGTTTAACATTAAGTCTGTATTAGTCAACAGCACTGCAGGGTACTAGGGCATTAGGGTATTAGGGGCAACGTGCATAGCCTGTAAAGCAGCGTTGCAGCTTGCTCTGAAATCTTTGTGTGAGTGTTAAATGCGCGTGCAGCAGTTTTGCAGTTTAATATTAAATGCATAGGGACCTAAATGTGTGGTAAATGCATTTCGAGCAGTATTGCAGTTTAATATTATGGCTTTAAGAGGAGCTTTAAAGCAGTTTGCATTGAATCAGATGGGTTTAGGTGGGTGTTAAATGCATCTAATGCAGTTTTGCAGCTTAAAATAAGGTCTATAGCAGTTTGGACTGAACTAAATTAGGGTTAAAATAGGTTTAGAGCAGGTTTTAGGTTTAGGATTAGCTGTTTATTAGCTTGTAGTGCAGCGAATGAGGGTTGGATGGGGTTTAACGTTACTCCCAGCATCATGTAGTGAATTAAATTGAGGTATGGTGGGATTAATATTAGTATTTATGAGTAAATTAGCTTTTTTTAGCTGCATTAAACTGGTTAAAGGCTGGAAAGCAGTTCTCCAGCGGTTTGCACAGAAGTGACCGGCGTCTGAGGGGCAGTAACAGCAGTCCTCTACAGCAGGGCGCAGGGCAGGGATATGGTCAGTGGTTCAATGGACTGTAAATCAGCCCTGCAGCTTAGCCTTAGCTGTGTATTTAATTACCAGTGCAGTAGTTTGCATTACTTCCAGCAACTTGCACTGAATTCCGCGAGCCTTCAGGTGACCAGTGTTGGTGGCAAAGGGGCTGAAATGCAGCTCAGTACGGCAGCTTGTACGCACGTGGCTGTGAGAGGAGTTCAGTGTTGGTGAGTGCTGAGAATAACGAGCGTTAATATTGCAGTTATTGTGGGATTTATTAAGGTAAATGAGGGGCTCGTGCAGTTTGCCCGGATTTAAAGCACTGTAAAGCGGCGCGCGGGATGCGAGGAGTCCTCCAGCAGCGTGCATGCCCGTGTTCAGTGGAGTTTAAGCTTGTATTGCATTAAATGCAGTGTAATACGAGTCCTCCAGCAGTTTGTGTTGAAATGCATGGGTGACTGGGCTGGAAAGCAGCTCCGCGCGCCGGTACCACCAGGTCTAGCTTTGAGCACTGCAGTAAACCAGTGTAAAACAGATGTATCTCCATGCAGTGCTGGTTCCTCACCTGTTCAGAGGGGATTCCTTCACATACGAGCTGATTTCCCTCCCCCTGTGGAGCCCAAAGCTCATTTTTCCAGTACATATACAACACACAAAAAAGGGGGCCAGAGAGCTGGTAGTGGTCCTGCTGGAGCTCCGCAGCTGATCCCCCCACTCCTGGTCCAGACCTGGTCCAGCTGTTTAGTCCGATGCAGAGTTCACTCGCCGTGTTTCTGCTCCACCTTCTCCTCCATCTGCTCTGCTCCTCCGCTGCTGCATCATCCGCTCGTGCGGGGGATTTTCTGTGGTTCGGTTCCTCGAAGGGCTTCAGAACCTTCAGAAGGGATTAACAGCCCCGCAGACCCGGGCGCAGTCCGTCCGGCCGGGGGAGAAGCCGCGCGAGCTCGTCGTATCGGAGCCGGTGGAGGGGGGCAAACAACTCTCAGCACTTTTTCCCCTCCTCTGACTTTCTTTCAGGGCTGGAGCTGCTGACTGCAGGAAGTGGAGGAGATGGAGGGGCTGGAGGGGCTGGAGGGGCTGGTGGACTTTTCTCTTTCTTTTTTCTCCCCCCTTTTTTTTCTTGTCCCGCGAGCTCAGCGGAGGAGTGTGAGGGTGGGACGCACAGACGGAGAGTCTCTCCTACACACACACACACACACACACACACACACACACACACACACACACAAATACACACTGTGTATTACGCGTGCGTAAGGGTTACACACACACACTGACATTTGTTGTTAAGCTGTTAAATAATAATAATAATAATAATAATAATAATAATAATATAATAATAATATTGAATTAGTGGAAGATATTAGTTTGTATTAGTGATGGTGTGAAGATGAATCTCTGAATAGTGTTTATTGGTTTATTGGTTAATTAGGTGATTAGGATGGGAAAGAGGAGCACAAAGGAAATATTATTATAATTTAATAATAATAATAATAGTAGCACTAATAATAGTAATAATGATTAGAATAATAACAATTATAACGTTATATTAGAATGCGAATGATAACAACAGTGGTCACATATATATATATATATATATATATATATACTACTGTTATTATAATATGTGTGTGAATAATTATACACACACATTATATATATGTGTTATATTACGTTATATTATAATAGTAGCAACAGTATAGTATATATATATATTAGTATTGATTGCATCATATATATATATACACACACTACTGTTATTATTATAGAATAATTATACACAGACATTATATATATGTGTTATATTATGTTATATTATAATAGTAGCAACAGTATAGTATATATACGTATATTAGTATTGATTGCATCATATATATATATATACATATATACTCACTACTGTTATTATAATAGAATAATTATACACACTCATTTTATATATATATATATATACACACTACTGTTATTATTATAGAATAATTATACACAGACATTATATATATGTGTTATATTACCTTATATTATAATAGTAGCAACAGTATAGTATATATACGTATATTAGTATTGATTGCATCATATATATTTATATGCATATATACTCTACTGTTATTATAATAGAATAATTATACACACTCATTTTATATATATATGTATATATGCGTGTGTGTGTTATATTACGTTATATTATAATAGTAACAACAGTATAGTATATATATATATATATATGATGCAATCACACACACACACACACACACACACACACACACACACACACACACACACACACACACACACACACACCATCTCCACTGCGTTTCGTTTCAGTCTGTAGTTTAATCCACCGGTCATCAGTCATCAGTCCCCGGATGTTCCCTGTGGCTTTATTGATATGTATGTATATATATTATATATAGCTTTAATGAATCCATATTTTAGACCGTAATAAATAGCAGTCTGTGAGAATCACAGTGGCATATACTGAACACATCTAATAAATATTTGTTATGTGTTTATTTGTATTTTTTGTATCTTGTTTTTATGTAAAAACCTTTTTGTTAAGATAAATAAATAAAACGAGTAAATACGAGGTTGTGAACTGAACAGACCAGGGCCATCAGAGCTGATCTTTCACCCAGCAACGACATGTTCAGTTTCCAGCCACACGATACACACAGATACACACAGTGGATTTACGTGTTTTTGATGTATTTAATGCAGTATTTGATTAATGACAATAACACAGAGCGGGACTGTGACTCCAAATATGACCGAACTGCTCAACTACAAATGAAAGAGAGGAGCTCGGTGCTGCTGGAGTTCAGACAGCATGGCATTATTTTAGATCAGTGAGGATCAGGCAGTTCTGTGGTTCTTGCTCTTACTGTGGGGGTGTAGTGAAGCTGGAGGTTTGGGGGGGGGGGGGGGTAACAGAGGGGATGTGTAACAGAACTACATCACTGCTTTAATATTTTAGCATCTTCAGTTTAAAAGCCTCATCAGATCCGCGCGGTCCGATTCCTGAGACTGAGAACTACATTTACCACCGAACTTCACTGGGTTAAAGATCAGCACCACCACAGCTCTACAGTCCTGATCTCCGCAGTCCTGATCTCTACAGTTTACTGATCTCTACAGTTTACTGATCTCTACAGTCCTGATCTCTACAGTCTACTGATCTCTACAGTCCTGATCTCTACAGTCCTGATCTCTACAGTTTACTGATCTCTACAGTTTACTGATCTCTACAGTCCTGATCTCTACAGTCTACTGATCTCTACAGTCCTGATCTCTACAGTTTACTGATCTCTACAGTCCTGATCTCTACAGTTTACTGATCTCTACAGTCCTGATCTCTACAGTCCTGATCTCTACAGTCTACTGATCTCTACAGTTTACTGATCTCTACAGTCCTGATCTCTACAGTCCTGATCTCTACAGTTTACTGATCTCTGCAGTCCTGATCTCTGCAGTCCTGATCTCTACAGTCTACTGATCTCTACAGTTTACTGATCTCTACAGTCCTGATCTCTGCAGTTTACTGATCTCTGCAGTCCTGATCTCTACAGTTTACTGATCTCTACAGTCCTGATCTCTGCAGTCCTGATCTCTGCAGTCCTGATCTCTACAGTTTCCTGATCTCTACAGTCCTGATCTCTACAGTCCTGATCTCTACAGTTTACTGATCTCTACAGTCCTGATCTCTGCAGTCCTGATCTCTACAGTTTACTGATCTCTACAGTTTACTGATCTCTACAGTCCTGATCTCCGCAGTTTACTGATCTCTACAGTCCTGATCTCTACAGTCCTGATCTCTACAGTTTACTGATCTCTACAGTCCTGATCTCTACAGTCCTGATCTCTGCAGTCCTGATTTCTACAGTTTACTGATCTCTACAGTCCTGATCTCTGCAGTCTACTGATCTCTACAGTCCTGATCTCTACAGTCCTGATCTCTACAGTTTACTGATCTCTACAGTCCTGATCTCTGCAGTCTACTGATCTCTACAGTCCTGATCTCTGCAGTCCTGATTTCTACAGTTTACTGATCTCTACAGTCCTGATCTCTACAGTCCTGATTTCTACAGTCCTGATCTTTACAGTCCTGATCTCTGCAGTATACTGATCTCTACAGTCCTGATCTCTACAGTCCTGATCTCTACAGTTTACTGAGGGCTGTTCACTTGGATTACTGCCTTTTCTGTTGTTTTAAAAATGGAAGAAAACTAAATATAAAATATGCATATAGTGTAAATATATAAGTCCTCTAAGTGTCTAAATAAATCACAGGGAACATCCGGGGACTAAACTGGTAACATTTACACCATCCAGGCTTTTATTGCTTATTAAATTCATGTTAAAATGTTAAATACAGCCATAAAACAACTATTACTACTACTACAAATAATAATAATAATAATAATAATAATAATAATAAAGAGTAGTATTAACCATATGTATCTAATATTATTGTAATTGTAATTATTGTAATTAATACATAATATTATGAGAGAAGTAGCAGTAATAGTAACAAGCTACACTACAATAATACTACTACTATTAAAATATATATTTTTATATTTATGACAATATCATAATAGTAGTAATACTACCTTACAAACTACACTACAAATATATATATAATATATAATATACATATATATATTCTATTAATAATACTGGCTATTATCAAATATAGTAACACTATATATTGTGGGATTTAGCACTATATTACTATATTATATTAACATTACTATTAATATACTAATGCATTATCATTATGATTGACAATATAATAATAATAATAATAATAATAATAATAATAATAATAATAATAATCAAGTAACTATAATATAAATAGGAAAGAAATTTATATATTTATATATATATATATATATATATGCCTCCATCTCCTGCTAGTGTGGTCTCTGATTAATCTGTAGCCTAACATGTAATAACTACCCACCCAATTACTGCCTCCTTTTATAGACTCCTGCGGGTCAAAGATTCTATTAGCATCTCATTTTAATCCCACCGTGTCGCTTTTCTGGGGTCTTTATGTTGGAGCCCCACACCAGTTATTAGGGGCCCTATTTGTTCGCATTGTGCTGCTCTGACTGGCGAGTAAAAGCCCCCCTCACTCCCACCCACCGACCCACCCCCAGCACTGCATGATCACACCCTCCCTGTTTCTGGATCTCTCTGTTTTTAACTAAGGAAAAATAAACGAGCAAACACACAGTAGTTACTGCAGATGATTATATGGCCAAAAGTATGCAGACACCCCCACTGCTGATACAGGCGCTTACACGCAGCTTTATTTTGCCAATAGAATAGAGGGGGGCTCTGCAGCAGCTGCACAAGCACAAGCCTAAGGCCACCATGCCCAACGCTAAGCATGGTTTGAGAGGTATAAAGACCCCCAGCACTGGGGAATGGGATTGTGGAGATCTCTGCAGTACCTGTGATGAGCAGGCGTTCTGTTTGTGACCCAGATTCATCCATCTTCATTACCTGACACCCTCAATGCTCTCCTGGCCCAGTGCAATCTAGTCCTCACAGCAATTTTTTTTAACAGCTGGTGTAAACCCCTCCCAGAAGAGATTGCTACTGCAGCAGCAAAGAGAGGGAGAAACGCTCTTAATTCCAGATGAAATGTTGGATGAGAGGAGTCCACAAACTTTTGGACACCACTAGTTAGTTGCTATTCTTCCCATAAGTGCAGCAGCAGTGTATTACTAACCCTTCAGAGCAGCCTTCAATTTGTACAGATACTGTATTTAAGCGAAAGGAGCATGTCGCCCTAATACACTAGGTGTCCAAATGTTTGTGGACACTCCTTTTAATTAATGCATTCAGCTACTTTAACATGCAACCACTGCTGACACAGATGTGTGAATGCTCCAGGGAGTATACACAGCTTGTCTAGTCCCTGTAGAGAAGGACTGCCAATAGATTGTGACTCCCTGGAACACAAACATGAACCTAACAGCACCATGTCCAACACCAGCCACGGGCTAGAGGGCTATTGGGCTAGAGGGTCATTGAGCCGTTAAGCATTGAGCTGTAGAGCAGTGGAACGGTGTTCGATGCACTTCAGAAGAAACAATGAAAGAGCAGTTGTCCAAATACTTTTGTCAATATAGCGTAACCTTTTAGTGTCTGTACAAGACACAGCTTGTGCTTTCTAGGGTCCTAATGGTTGGTACATGCTGATAGGCAGATAGACTGGAAGTAAATAATAATAATAATTAAAAAAAGCTTCCTCCAGGGGAAACCACCACGGTTGACACGGCCATCTCAGGGCTACTAGCAGGTGATGCTCCAACCATACTCTGTCCAAGAGGGCTGGGTTGGCCCAGTGGCCCCCCTCTTTCAAGTGTAGTCTCTAATGGTCTGGCTGAAGAGGGCAGTGAGACAGGGAATCGGGAATCTGGGTTGAGAGGAGCGGGTGCTGGTGCCTCCAAAGTGGTGGATGAGACACCACATTAGGGTATTCTCCAGAGGCCCACCTGTTCTGAACCTTTTTGTGGCATCAGACAGCATCCAGCCAAAGGCCTTTAAGCAACATCTGAAAGAGTCAGACATGGAGCATTTGTGAACTGGCTACAGGTCAGAGAAAACGATTGTGAGAACTACGTAAATTCAAAGCTTCCAGGATCATGAGGGTAATTTGAGGTAATTTTATAGTTTATGTCCATGCTATTCATTGTGCCAAACCTAAAGAATACAGAGAATAACACAGCCTACGATCACGCAAATGAAGCCCTTTTTAATAGTGGGTGATGCTACAAGGCAAGCCGTAATAATATACTTACAGACTACTGTAACAAAGGTACGCTTGTGCCATATTTTGTGCTCGGTCTATACAAAATTTACCTATTGTCTAAATGGTGGAAGGGAAAGGTCCTGACATTTCACTGCAGCACAATTACAAATCATTACTTTTCATCTTCACAATACAAAATGCTACGACACATCCGCAGGCAATTCAGGATTACAATACAATAAAGTAGACGAGGTTAAGAGTGAGTGGACAGAAACAGTAGGCTCCCTGATTGGATGGGGGATCTTTCAATGTGAATATCAATTTCACGGGAGTAAGTGGCCGTGTTTCTGGAAACTAAAGGGGAGACCAAGAAAAAAAAAGTTCAAAATTTCTAAAACATGAAAAACACAATTATTAAAAAAAAAAAAAAACAAAAAAAAAACAAAAAAAAAAAACACCCATACAACACCATCAGAGCCACAAATGTCTTCGTTTGGGAGAGGACCTCTTAATTTGTCCCAAGTATCCAGACACCCCTTCTAATTACTTAAGATGTGAGCCTAAGGTCACCGTGCCCAACGCCATTGGGCTCTGGAGCAGCAGGATGGTGAGTGCTGGACCTCCTTCCAGTATCCGGAGACAAACACCCTATAACCTCCCCAATATCCTTGATCTCCGATGAAATGCTGTAAAGGAGTAGGTGTCTACAAACTTTTGGACACAGAAAGCATCACATTTTCTCAACTCGGAGACACAGAAAGTCTCGTATGCTCTCTTTCTCCCCTGCTGAAATCAAAGTCCGGAAACGTGAGGATTTATTTTCAATGCAAGTCTAGAACACACAGAAGGTGTGCAGGTCCACTCAGTGCAGGGACTCCGGGCCCGTGAACCTGACGGAAAGAGGTCATCTCCTGTGCCTGCGGAACTGCTTGTTATACGGCTGAGATCTTTTCTCCTTCTTCTCCGGGGGCTTATTATAGAGATAAGCTGAAGGGCCCGAGTACTCCTCATCTGTGTTCTCCTCCATCATCTGCAGCTTGGCTTCGATGGCTCTGATCTTCGCACTGACACTGAGAGAGAGAGCGAGCGAGAGAGAGAGAGGAGAGCGCGCGAGCGAGAGGGGGGGGGGGGCATTGGAGGGTAAAGGGAGAGTAAGGAAATAAAGAGAGGAATTGGGGAAAGAGAGAAAAGAGCGAGCATGCGAGCCAGAAGGAGCGAGGATGAGACAATTAGAGTGTAAGGAGAGAAAATAGCATGAGAGAGAGAGAAAAAGAAAAAGAAAGAGAGAGAGAAAAAGAGAAATAAAGAGAAAAAGTTGGTGGGAGGCAGGAAGGGAAAAAAAGTGAGACAAAAAAGAGGCAACGAGTAAAAGGAAAAATAATGTAAGAGAAATAAGGAAGAGAGAGAGAGACAGGACACAGTAAGAGAGAGACAGACAGACAGGACACATAGAGAGAGAGAGAGAGAGCCACAGACAGGACACAGAGAGAGAGAGAGAGAGAGAGACACACACACAGACAGGACACAGAGAGAGAGAGAGAGAGAGAGATGAAGAGAAAAAGAAATGGAGCATGATGATCATGTGATCAAGTGATCATGTGAGCCATAGAGCGAGAAGACGAGGCAAAGAAAAGAGAGGGCGATGAAGGAAAGAAAAAAGGAGAGAAAGAGAGAGAAAGGAGCAACAGAGAGAGAAAAGGTGAAAGCAAGCAAGACAGAGGGAGCAAGAGCGAGAAAAGAGAGAAAATAACAGCAGCAACATAGAAAAAGAGGGAGTGCGAGTAAGGGAGCAAGAGAGCAAGAGCGAGAGAGTGCAGGAGAGAGAGAGCGCGAGAGAGAGGTGGAAAAAAAGAAAAAAGATAAAGTGTCAGTCTGGTGTTCAGGAGTGAAAGATAAACTACACTTTGCCACTCTGCACAGAGATGCAGCATTAACTGCCTGGTACTGCAACACGACGGCTGTTTGTTTTCAGCTGCCATGCGAGAGAGCGAGAGCAAAAACAGTGAACTTCACAAACCTCAGTGACGTTGGCAGCTCCTCTGTTTCACTAGATGACGGCTCTAAGCTGGCAGGCAGGTTCTTGTCCCCTCTGTAGGGTTCAAACCTCTGCAAGAGAACACACACACAGAGACACACACACACACACACACACGCACACCAGGGGGACAGAAGACAAAGGGAAGACACTAGTGAGACACATACTGACGAAGAGCCAGAACACACTTGAGGACTGTTTGTGGAGAATGAACCCGCAGAGTGGACAGAAAGAGTGACAGCCTTGGCATATTGGTCAAATCCTCGCTCTGAGGCATTATGGGAGAAGTTGAACTGCACAGCATTGGGCCACGTGTTCATTCCTCTCAAAACTGCCCCAAATTTTCTTTATGCCCATAAGTGTGGTCACCCTTCTGCATATCCTGTGAACCTGTGGGGAATAGAATAAGAAAGGGGAAATTAACCAGACTTGCAGGCTCAAGAACTTCAAGGACCAAAGAAAGCATGGGAGAAAGTCAAAAGCTGGGATGGGAACAACAAGTTCATGGGGTCCTAGAACAGTTCCCTATTTTACAGGCGCTACTCTGTGCTGGTATTTCTGTCTGGATTGGCCATTTCAGTCCTCCAGTCAAAGTGCTGCTCTGATCATTTCAGTCCTGTCCAAATAAGCAACTCTATATATGTGTGTCCCAAACTGTGCCCTATTCACCATATAGTGCACTACTTTGGGGTTCTGCCATTTTTTTTTTTTTTACACGGTTTGGTTTGAAGATCCGCGTTCAGGCGATTTATGTGACCAGTGCTGCCAGATTGGGCAGCTTCCTGCCAAATTGGGTGGGACAGTGACATCAGGGCCCTTTAGCAGGAGTTAAAGGATCGCTGTGCAACAAGCAAACACAAGTCTCACTGCTTAAGTACCAAGACTCAGATGTGCCGAATGTTGCTGAGGAGACTCGACTCCTGCATGCATGGTTAACCTGGCAGAGAGTGCATGGTCCTGCTGTATACCTGTACACAGGTGTTCTGCTGTTAAAAGGGGACTGAGCAGTGATGCTGCATCACTTATAAAGGTAAGCTAGTTTTTATATGTATATAAATATTCTTTCACTGCTGCACATTTAATCTTATTTATTAGCTTTTCTGATTGCAGGGTCAAGCGTACCACCATACAAAAACACATTTGGGTTGAGCCACAGAATAAACTATAAATTATAAAACTTTTAAATTTGATTAAAATGATACAATTAAAACGTGCTTCTGAATTTATTTTTATTATATATATATTTTTTATTAAATTTGATTTGTACATTTTAAGCAATCAACACTTTATTACTAGCCATGTTGGTTAGGCTTGCTGTTATTGAAATGCTGAACATCAGCTGTTTTTGTGGGTTACTTTTGCATGCATTCTGAAACACAGTTTGGCTGCAAACCACTGCTGCAATCTGGCAACCCTCCCTGCCCATGCACAAATTACCCACATGTCCAAAATCGTTCACTACCCTGTTAAATTCTGCTCCCCACAATGGTATGGTAATGGTAATTTAGATGACTAAATAGTCATCTGGATTATTGCATGTAGGGGATAGTGAAGTGAAGGTACTGTCCAAGCACACAATGTTCCATATGGTACTGAAAAGGAGTTCCTGGACTTTTAACAACAAGGGACGGCAATAAGAACAACTCCTTAACCTCTTTAAACTGGTTCTTGGAGTTGTCAATGTTCCACATTGACAGTCCAACCATTGTGGATGCTTGGGAGGAGTCTATTTGGTCTGAGATTTCTAAGTAATTGTGAGGTAAAGGTGAGATATATGTATGGACATAAATATTGGGACACCTGCTTACTTATAAACTTATAAATTTCTTCTGAAATCAAGGGTATTAAAATTCTTTTTTTTTTTTTTTTTTTTGAGTAACTGTCTGTACTGTCCAGGTAAGAAGGCTTTCTATTAGATTTTGGAGAAATATTGCTGTAAAAATTTGATTGCGTTCAGCAGCAAGAGCGCTGGTGAGGTCAGATTGTTGGATGACCACCACCCAACCTTATCCCCAACTCATCCTAAAAGCATTGGGCACGGTTCCACTGATACACAGCTCTAAGCTGCCATTAGGCAGCATTGTGCCAGTAGGTTCATGTTTATCTGCTCCAGAGAGTCCTATTCTATTGGTTGTACTTCTCTGTAGTGACTAGACAAGCTATGCGTGTCAGCAATGGTTGCATGTTAAAGTAGCTAAATGTGTCCACAAACATTTGTCACACCAAACTAAGCTCTGACACACAAATAATACCTGCCCATGCACATTCAACCAGCCCAGCAGTGCACTCCCTAGCACAGTGCGGAAGGGTGCTTCTGCTTGTTGTTGTCAACAACTCTACTGTTGACCTTGACCCCAGGCTGGTGTTACGTTCCTCTCAGACAGTGAGGGAAAGGGGGGGTTTAAGAGGGCGTGATTCTTAACCATACAGGATTTCCTTTCTCCGAGCAGCAGCTGCCTATTGTTAGAGGCCTGGCTCTCTAGAGTAGGTCCACTCCGTGTGCAGCAGGGGTATCCTCAATACTCAGCCATGCTACTGCTTCTGTCCAAGCGAGTGGCTACTGTCCAACTCGAACCGATTCCACTGTGGTTTCGGTTTTGTTTCTGGTCTACCATGAATATGGATGTTGGAGGTTTACTTCTTTTTTGGTTTTGTCCTGGAGCTACAAGACTAACGTACCTAACAAAGGATGGACTACACCCCACTATTTAATATCATGCAATCTTAAACCACATAGAGTTAAGTAACCTAGTTGTTGAGTTGATGTTCAGGTCCGAAAGCATGGCAGGCAGTTTGCACAGTGCTGAGCATTGGAGTACAAGCTACATAAGGCTCATAAAGCCAGCGCAAATTAGACACCATTAAAAAGTTTGGAATCACAAAGTATTGGGACACCTGCTCATTCACCGCTTCATCCTGCTTTTCGTAGTAACTGTCTTCCAGGGAAGATGGCTTTCTACTAGAAGGCTTTCTACTTTGGAGGAGAACTGCTGTAAAGATTTTGATTGCACCATCACCATCACACCTCATCCCAAAAGTATTAGATGGAGCACCAACCATCATTCCACTGCTCCACAGCTCAATGCTGTGGGGCTTTAAACCCTTCTAGCCAAGACCTGACATTAGACATGGTGCCAATAGGTTGACCTGTTTATCGGCTCCAGAGTGTCCTATTCTATTGGCAATGCTTTCTACAATAAAACTATGACCTTAAGGAGTGTAAACAACATTTGCATAACTTATTGTTTCAGAGAATTTGGCAGAGACTTACCTTTACCTGTGCGTGGGCCCAACGCACCACTAGCTTCTTGGATAATGCCAGCTTTCCATTCAGACATTGTATGGCACGCTCAGCCTCCTGAGGAAGGGGAAGAGAGTCAGTCACAAAATTGCCCATTACTCCTGCTGCATGGAGAACGCTGGCAGTCGCAAACATAGCAGACATTTCATTATGCATGTCTGATGGAATTAGATATTGTCAAAATAAAATTATTATTTTTCCGGAAGCCTTTTTTTCCCCCCTGATAGCTGACTAACAACCTATGCATGTTTCAAACTAGGTGTGATAGAAGGCTTGAATAATACTAGCTAGAGCAGTTTTCTAATCCTAGTCTTACATTATATATTGTGCATTTCAATGTTTTTGCTACAACACAACACATTTCTTTTCCTGATGCAACTGACAGAAGCAGGAGTGGCACTGTAGCACAAATGACTACATCAGCTCTGTCCATAAAGGAAACAACATCTAAATCCATGTTTTAATATGAGATTTTATAAGGTCATTGTTCCCCCACTAGCCTGCTCAGAGCTGTGAGAGCGCAATATGTGATGTCATGGAGAATAATAGCTGATGATGGATCACTGGATTTCCAGTACTATTGTTGAGTGTGTTCGTGATCTAGTAAACACACATTTCCCCAGCAAACACCACCCCGATGAATACATCCCTTCACACTACGTGGAGAAAAACCCATAGTTGGAGCCATCAGACTTCTCTGAGCCTCTTTTAAAGAGCAGCTGAAGCTAACAGGGGCATACGGAGGCACTGAAGCATTGCGAGGTTGTGAAAAGTGCTCATTTAGCCAAATTATTTGGGGAATGTTGAAATATATCCCAATCCTATCCTAACCGATCCAGGCATGTTTTAATGGCTCAGGTACTGGCCAATTTTAAGCCTGGACTAGTCACAATCCTTTGTTTTTACCACTGTGTTCTAGCATCTTTAATGCGCTGTTAACGGACATTATTCCCAGCGGACAGTGGTGAGGATGTTCTCAGAAGGAAACAGAACAGTTAAGAGTCTGCAGTGTGGAACTAGTTTACAGTGGAACTTGAAAACATATCTGTATTTCTACTATTTTGACCATGTTTGAGCCACTTTGGCTCCAGATGTCTATTTTCTGCCGTTTCTGCTCATGCCAGCACTTTTACACCAGCACTAAACCGCGCATTCAGAGCAGATAGCATATAATACACATGAATTGGTGTCACTGAAGTGTTTTAAAGGAACTGGGAGATGAATGGTCTGGGAGGTGAGTCAGACTGGATTGTAAGATATTAATCACACTATAAAACAAGTCTTTTGATAAATTAGGCTACCAAACTAACAAAAACGTCAATAAAAAAAGCCTTATTATAGAAACTGTTACTAAAAAACAAAGTGATTTCATTTCAGTATTAATAAGGAATTCACCTTACCTACATTGTGAGGCTGTATTATTTGCAGAAACACAAAGATCAGATCAGATTAGTAGTGACTGATTCGCAGCATTAAGGTTTTTAGATCAGGTCGGGGCCAAAAACTGAATCAGAGCATGCACTCTATTTTGGTTGTAATTGAATTGTTAGGCAAATTTAGTCATTTTAATAACTCTGAAAAGATAAATCAGATAAATTATGTCATTTGGCCAAATTTAACATTCTATTAGAATTAATAGTTTATTTATAGAATAGTTTGCTAAAGAATTGAGAATACTTATGAGGTCTTATGAGATTTAGACCCCTTTTGATTAATTATGTCTTTGTTTACATTTCTTGTGTTTACAACATTGTCTTTTAAATAACACAGATATATCTATCTATCTATCTATCTATCTATCTATCTATATCTATATGAACTTTATGGCCAATTATAACAGCTACATTTATCATACAGAAGCCCTTTGTGGTTCTATAATTTCAGATCCCACAGGACCACCACAAAGCAGGTATTATTAGGGTGGTGGGTCATTCTCTCTACTCCAGCGACACCCTGACATGGTGGAGGTGTGTTAGTAGTGTGTGTTGCGCTGGTGGCAGGAGTGGATCAGACAGCATTCTTTTGGCCATCGTCCCGTGAGCACTGATGAAGGACTGAGGGAGACTAAGACAAACCATGTTGCAATAGATGAGCTTCTGTCTCTGACTTCACATATACAAATTGAACCAACTAGCAGCATAGCAGCACCGCTGTGTCTGATCCACTCGTACCACCAGCACAACACACACTAACACCACAGCACCACATCACTGTAGTGCTCTGAATGACCCACCACCCAAAAACTACCTGCTCTGCGGTGGTCTTGTGGGGTCCTGAGCATTGAAGAACAGGGTGAAATGAGGCTGACAAAAGTATGCAGAGAAACAGATGGACACAGACTTCAAGAACTACAAAGTTCTCCAGCATGGGAAGTGGAGCTGATATAATGGGCTGAGTTCAGTCCGAACCAGGGGTGGTACTGGTCCATGCTGAGTTAGTGAGTGTGCCTGGTTCTAGCAGTATTCAGCCATTCCTGAATGCAGTTTTTGGACCAGTTAAGAACAGATCACAGTCAGATGAGTTGTACAACTGACCCTGGAGAAAGACACAGATAGCTCTCAAAGGACATCTGTAAAGGAAATTGTGCAGAACCTCTTTTGTGTGGAAGTTCACAAAGCAGTATCCTCTGGGCTGGCCTTCTAGGGGTCCAGACTTGTGAAATAAAAAGTCAAACTGCTTCACTTGTCCAAACTTCTCCAGGAGCTTCACTAGGTGATACCTGCAGAAGAATAGATTCGTCATGTAATGAAAGCAACAAAAGGGTATTAACAGATTATTAACAGCATGACTGATGACGTTCAGAAGGACATGAACAGCTTTAATACTAATCACTGTACATTCTGAACCTCAAACATACCGTTTACTGAGAAATCCACCTGTACTCTACATAACTGTTCTAATTACAGCTATATGAGCCTCTTCACACACACACACACACACACACACACACACACACACACACACACACACACACACACACACACACACACACACACACACACACACACACACACACACACACAAAAGCAATGCAAGTTACAAGAACAGCAAAGAACATATCCTTGGGGTGACCTCATCGTCCTCCCACAGATGGGCTTGATTGGAATGACAGGTCTCTTTACACCTTTTTAGCTGCAGTAAATCTTTTATTCACACAATACAGAGGATACAGCATGAAGACAATGAAAATATAAAAAAGAGGAAGTCTGAATTCCCCACAGACCTCAATTCCAAACAAACATCGACAACTGTGACCAGTTCCAAACCCCCTCGGTGTTGACTGACCACATTAACAGCCAATAGGGGAGGAGGGAAATCTCTAAAGCCCGCCCCCATTCCCATTCTTCATGCGAATGAGGGCAATTAATTACAGTCACTTCACAATCCTTAAATCCATTAAGATTAGGAATGACTTATCCATGCCTAAGATGTGAGCTGTATGCTGCCTGAGGATGTGCGATTTTCCTCATATAGAGCCAAGAGAATACAAACATGCTGCAGCTAACTCGGACAGTCCACACCCCTGATGTTCTCCAATATTTTTTTTTACCTTCTTATATCATCAAATAATGAGCCTACAAAAAAAAAAAAAAAAAAAAAAAGAGTAAACACTGATTAAACAAACAATGCCAGAAAAACATATACGTAAACAATAATATTAATTCATTTGTGCACTAATCAGAGTCCTAGATATTGGGTACACTGGACACACTCAGAACATTCACTTTTAAATTTTATCAGATTTTTCACACATTTTCTTCCTAATTTGGACCAGCATTTAGCCAACCCATATGCACTCCCTATGCAACATCACCGGGCAGCGCCACATACTCGGATTCGCACCGCAGCAAAGCAATGTGGGGAGAATGCGCCAAATACCCACCGTGGGGAGAGCAAGGTCAATCGTGCTCCCTCTGGGCCTCGGCTGCAGTCGCCTAGCAGCATGACCGGGATTCGAACCAGCGATCCTCTGATCATAGTGGTACTGCCATAGTCTACTGGATCACTTGCATCCTGACCTTTTAATTTATTATTAATATTATTATTATTATTATTATTTTTATCCAAGATCATTTTAAGGGGGGCATGCAAGATTGTGCATGGACTTTAAAGTCAGTATTTAGTACTTAGCATTTAGTAACGTCCCCCTTTTGCAAATATGACCGCTCTTGTTTTTGTTGCTGCTTAGACCCCATTTACACCTGGTCACTTAAGACTGGTCACTTATCTGAATTATTCCTGTATAAACTCAAGCCACATAAAAATGCAAGTGTAACACACCCAAGATGCATTTAAACCAGATACAAATCCCATCACTCAAACCACTTGAACACAGGCGGTGTCCAAGACACATGTGTGCCACATTACAGCAGTGTAGACGCATCCGTCTCTCCGAGAATGAAAGAAAGCCCCTCCTAGTACAACCAAATCACCAGTAATAATTGCTGAGCGAATATGCTTAGTCCATTCTACACATCGACCGGATTTCAGTCAGATTTTGAGGGCTATCCATAGATGTGAATATGTGAGAACCATGGGAAACCCTTCAGCTTGAGGTAGTCCATTGTGGATTTTGGGGAATTTTTAAGGCTCATCAAGCAGGTGTCGTTGCACAGTAGAATAGTGCACCACAACTCCAAAGTCTGCTTCTACTGTATAAAGCATTAGACCTGATGTGAATATGCTGATCCTTGCTCATCCAGTTTTATGTCTAAAATGCTGCGTGCTGGCTAGTGCCTACCGAGGTCGTCCTCCGCTACTCATCAGACCAAATCTGTACCCTATTCATTATTATTTACGTGTACTACTTCATCCCGGAATGATACACCAAATGATTGCTCAGAAGAGTACTCTGCATTGACAGGCAGTGTAGCATGCAGTCTGCATGTACGACAGCGGTCTTTCTCTTTCACTGAGGCTCTGCTCCTGCTTGCTCATCTTTACATAATTTGTTTTTTTTTCTTTATAATATACCTGAGCTGAGCAGGAAAACCTGAAAAGAGGTTTTCCTTCACTTCATGTAATGCATCAGTTACTTTTCCTGCTTGCCTCACTAGATGTTGATTATGGATCGCCAAGTATATGCAAACAACATTGTGCACAGCATTGATCCCTAGGCACCTGGATGATTCATGCTAATGTAGAGGGGAAACGTGTGATAGCTTGCATAAACTCAACAAAATATGTTACAGCTTGAGTAAATTAAACAAAACGGCTTAAAACACTTAAGAAATTACATTACTCTGCACATCCAAATTCAACCAGTCTGGAAAAGAGCATGGCTCAAATAAAAATAAATAAATAAGTGTTTTTTTAATCACTATATAAACACACTTAATGCTATTGTATAAAAAAATGCATACATTATATAACACCACCACATTTGCCTAACAAAACATTTGCGTCGTTACTTAACTGTTTTTCCCCTGAATTGACACCCGCAGTGGTTTGGGAGTAGCCCTTCTTGGCCGAGGAGATGGTTGGGATTTCTTTATTGTTTTGGGCTGGTTTGGAGTTATTTTTAATCCTGGAAAGGTAGGAGCAGGGGCAAAGGGGCAGGACTGGGGGTCCTGGCTGCTGTCTTAATGTCTTCCCCTCATCTCCCTGGAGCTTTTTCTGCGAGGAGCATTTCGCACTTTCCCAGACTCCACCCACTCAGCCACTGCACATAGGGTTTTCCTGGCCCAGGCAAGACTGAGGAATTGATAGGGGCCTGATACACGGGGACGACCTGTGACTTTTAGCAGACCACAATGTACTCCTCCAGAGGGCTAAAACCGTGTGGCCAGGAAGAAAAAAGAAAAAGGGAGATTGAGGTTTGCTTCAGGGCATTCTGTGAAATCACAATTCAGAGCCAAGCAAGACATCTGTATGAGCCAAAGGAACAGGACAGCAGTCATCCCACCCACCGAACCGCAAACTGTTGCTTTCAATGGCACTGATGCAGAAGCAGAGTGGCGGAGCTCAAAAGAGAGGCAGGTGTAAACAGAGAGAGAGAGGGGGGGGGGAGGGCTGTTCAAATATCCTAATTTTTAATTAAATAACATTCAAATATCTTTTCAAAAAATATTTAACATTTCGATAAAAGTATTAAACGTTTTCAGCCATCATGAGATGTGATCTGGTCTAATCCGATCTTTCAGATTTCATTTAATTAAATCTTTAGTTTATGTCTCTGGTCATAATAAGCACCATTCAAAGTTCAAGAGGGATGTCCAGCTCATGATTTTTATTATTTTTTTATTTAATTTTTAAACCTCCAATCCAATGAAAGTCCCTCTATGCTGACTATCAGTCAATACCGGTCTGATCTGAGGTGCTTTTTGTGTTTCTACACATAAAACATCTCCACAACTAACAGCGAACAGCAGTAAAATCCAGTTTCTGTAATCAGACTAAAATCTAATCTGATCTACGTTGTTTAGAGCAACTTTTTAAATGACTGTATTTTTAAACTCTGTAGTGTTTAATATCCTACAGTCCAGTCTGACTGACCCACCTGACCATTCAGCTCCCAGCTCCTTTACAGCTCTGCAGTCTGATCACTTAGTTTGTGTGCATTAGTATTAGCGTTAGTCTCCTCCTCGGTTCTGATTGCGCCGTTCAGAGCTGGTTTAGAACCAAAGAAAGGAGCGTGGTTCTCTCACTGGTAGAACAGAGCATTTCCACCATGGTCTGGTTTCTAAACAGGCAAAATTCCAGAGTAAAGACAGGATGGGAGGAACGTTAGATCTTTCCAAATGGAGAGAATGGGATACAATAAAGGTGTCGTTGCACAACTAGCTACAACTAAACTGGGTGGTTTTTTTGGCAGTGAGGACAAAAACAGCAGAAAATCTACAAAACTTTTTGTGGAAGGGTGAAGAGGAAGGTGAAAATCTTCTGACAGATTTACTAACACACTCTTTACCTGCTGCTCTGGGAGCCGTCTGCTGTTGCACGTTTACACCGCGGCTCTAAGCTAACTCTAGGTTAAAGCTTGAGTCTTCCGTGCAGCGTAGTTACCTTTGAGAGTAACTTGCTTCACTCAGCCCAGCACAGTGAGTATCAGCAGAGCTAGCAAACACTGCTAAGGATACTCTGAACTCAACGGTGCAGTTCTGCACAGGAATTTGCACTCACAGCTGGTGCTCAGAGGTCAACAAAGATTTTAAAACAAAAGCAGACTACATTTCCTCTTTAGAGACGACGCAGGAACACTACAGAACCCTTTGCCTAGAAAGGTTGCTGTGGCATCAAGCCCGGCCCTTGACCAGTATAGACAATCGGCCCCAAAAACACTGACTGGTCCATCTCCATTGCTGACCATGTGCATCCCTTCATGTCCACAATTTACCAATAGGTCTTCTCAAACTGGTCTCATCAACATGAAAACGAGTTGAGGGTTCTTTAGCGGCCTTCCCAGTTTCCAGATCTGAATCCGGCAGAACATCGCTGAGACGGTAGAACAGACGATTCAGAGCATGAAAGTTTACCTACAAAATCTGCAGGACTGTGCCATGCAATTATGTCAACATGGACCAGAATCTCAAAAGCATGTTTTCAACATCTTGTGGAATCCATGCCTGAGAAAATGAAGCTGTTTTTAGAGCAAATGTAGGCCCAACCCAGTATTGATATGGTGTTCCTAATAAAGTACAAACATCTGTCTGTGCAGATGACCTGAGCACGTGGTGGGAGGGCAGAGCTCCTTCCTTCTTTTCTACTTTTTTCTACTTATTTTGTCGGAAATGGAGCTCCATCCCCTTCTACCTGCCAGCCATATAGACAATGCATAGCAGAGTTCAAACAAGTACAAGCAGCCTTCAGCACATGCTGGAGCCATCAGCAGCACTGGCGGAGCTCCAACAGGTCACCTTGCCGGCCTTGTAACGACAGTAGCTCGGAACGAAGGGGTGAGAGAGGAACTGTGGGGAAACCAGTCCCAATAGAAGGTGAAAAAGGTTGAATGTGCATATGTGTGAGGAAGTCTGAATCCTATTACTCACTAAAGTCATAGTGTCAAAACAGATGGTGAAGGAACTGGGCTTCAGCACACCTACAGGTGGATTACTTACGCAGACCAGAAGGACAAAAGTATTGGGACACCTGCTCATTTATTGTTTTTTCCCCCCGAAATCAAGGAGTTTACAAAGATTACCTGCTTTTGTTGGAGTAACTGTCTCTACTGTACAGGGAAGAAGGCTTTCTACCAGATTTTGGAGGAGAATTGCAGTGAAGATTTGACTGCATTCTGCGACACGAGCGTTAGTGAGGTCAGGATGTTGGATGATCACCTTACCACCCCACCTCATCATTCCCAATTCATCCCATCCAAAAGTACTGGATGGAGCACCATCCATCATTCCAGAGAACACAGCTCCACAGCTCAGTGATGCAGGGCTTTATACCCCTTAAGCCCACGCCTGCCATTAGGCAGCATGGAGCCAATAGTTTCATGTTAATCAGCTCCTATTCTCCAGGGAGTCCTCTTCTATTGGCAATACTTCTCTACAGGGATCAGACAAGCCGTGTGTGTATGTGTGTTTGCATGTACACATCTGTGTCAGCAACAGGTGCAGCTTAAAGTAGCTAAATGTATTCATTAGAAGGGGTGTCCACAAACATTTGGACACATAGTCCCACATAATAAGTGGGTTGGTTTCAAGTAGCGCTTGACATTTCATTTCTCAAATATTTGTCCATAGTCCATCCCACGGCTCTGACAGTTTTAAGGTAAACCTCTCTCACGACTTTATTTTTCCCCTCGACTTTTATTAGGTCTACAGTCTTAACTTCTATTAAAATGTCAGAATTGAGTTCTCTTGTAAAAGTACGATTTGGACACTATTACATTTCTATTTATGACATTTATCTGCCGTTCTTATCCAGAGTGACTTACGTTAGAATCATGTTATACAGGACGGAGAATGTAGTGTTGGGAGCCTTGCTTAACACTTTCCGTAACACTCCAAGGTATGGAACATACTAAGGTGTGTTAATCAATAACTACAGGGACTTCTGTACAAACTGGTGGGGCTATTCTTTGGTAATAGACGTAATACTTTCAGCCCATCGTCGGTCCATAGGCTTTTGAAGGTGCTTCACAATGCTCATTGCTATCTTACACCCAGCCAACAGCCTATTTCCACGCCTTCCACCTGCCTTGTTTAAATAGCAACGGTGCGTGCCAATATACCTATGCCGATGGGCGTGGCGGTCTCAAAATGAGGGGTGTTTAGGTCAATTTCTGGCATATTGGTATATTGACAAAGGAAAACACAGGAGCTTCACTGACTGAAAATAAAAACACACCCTAGGCAGATGTCAACAGTCAGACGTTCCTTGCTATCTTGGCAGTGAATTGTCAACACAGGCGCGTGCAGCCCAACACTAGTACACCCACTCCCGGCCCTGCTTTAAAGTTTCTTTACCAATTTGGAGGTTCTTCACACTCACAGATCTCGATTACAAACATTACAAAAAGTGGTTCTTCTATGGAATCACTCGAAGAAATATTTGCCGCACCTTAATTTTTTAGAGTCCCTTAAAAAATGTTAAATCCAGGACGCTGGAAACTTTCTTGTTGGCCAACAACATGCATTATGTAGCCCAAAGTGTATCCACGCTAAATTGCTTGGGATTTCATTCTGATCAAAGAATAAACCTGTAAAGAAAATACATTTATTTTAATTACCGGTGATCCAGTGACTGTTGTCATTGTTATTAGGTAAATTAACACCGTTGCTAATGTAACTTCATTCGCAAGGTGGAGAAAGGGTCGGAACAGCCTGAACTGTGTCAGGCTTGATGAGTCTG
Source organism: Salminus brasiliensis (assembly GCF_030463535.1). NCBI lineage: Eukaryota > Metazoa > Chordata > Actinopteri > Characiformes > Bryconidae > Salminus > Salminus brasiliensis. The sequence continues at coordinate 31,689,334 of NC_132893.1, forward strand.
GGGCAGAAACTTCTCGGTTCAAAATATCAGGCCTGATTAAAGCTCTCAGGTTCAAGTGCAAAGGGAAAGTGTTAATCCAACTGTGGAAGGCCTGTCTGTGTTGTAGCAGTTTTTCCTCTCAAATTCGTCTCTTCTGCCAGCAACTGAAGGTTCTCTGCGCGTCAGGCGGTGAGGTGATGCAGTGTACTGAGAGGTAGTGAAGTGGAAAGTGTGTGTCTACGCATGTGTGTGTGTGTGTATGGGGCAAGAAGATGACAGGCACTGTGAGTGATTTCAGCAGTGTACCTTGTCATGTTCCCCTGGCAATGACCTTCCAAGTTACTGCTTCAGAGTTCCAGCTCAAACAACTTTCCTAGCACTTGGACATGAAGGCAACGGGGCAGTTGCTCAAGGGCATTGATGACTTTCTGCGTTTATTTCGGTGTTTATTTTTACTGGCAAATTTTGGATAAATCGTGAGCACTGTAAAGGAAGGAAGAGTCTAAAGTGTGTGTAGAAATGTGCGTAATAACAACTAATTAATAGAGGTGCAATGATACACCTCTATTTTTTATGCAATATTTGTTTTTTTTTTTACATTGTATCTGTTAAAAATATAGATTTAAGCCATTTTAAAGCATTCCTATTGGTCTGTTCATCATGAAATCGGGACATTTTAAAGAACAACTGCTTTATTAAAATTAATTCAGAAGATAAACAGAAAAACAGCAAAAATTTATACACGGGTTTTTTTTTTTGCATGACAAAGAAAATGGACTATGATTTGTTTGGATAAGAATAATGCATGCAACTAGCATAAGAGGTCATGTGACCTGACTGGTTAATTGATTGATTAATACTTGATATGGATAAAACTATTGGGACACCCGCTTATCATCTGTTTATTCTCAAATAAAGGGTATTTATAAGAAAAAATAAATTAAAAATAACATAATATGCTTTTGCTGGAGTAACTGTCTCTACTGTCCAGGGTAGGCTTTTATTCTATTCTACTTATTCTACTTCTCTACAGGGACTAGACAAGCTGCGCATGTGCATTTGCTCATCTGTGTAGCTGAAAGCATTCATTAGAAGGGGTGTCCACAAACATTTGAACAAATAGTATAGGTGTTCATTTATAGTAACATTTTAAATGCATGACTTAACACTATCCCCACTGACTTACTAAATATTTAGCAATTTCCATACAGCTCTAATCAGATGTCATTATTTTGCAAGCTCATTGTATTTCCCAAATTCGCTGCAGTCCTGAAAACGTTATATTTGTAGAATTTTTTTTTATACATGTTTTTAAAAAACCTCGACTTTACAAAGCTCATTTTTTGAAAAATGAATATTATACATAATGTGACTGTCAGCAAAAATCTTGTATTTCTAAAATGGTGTCTTTTGAAATACTAGAATAACTTTTAATGGAAGTCAATGAAAAGAGACTTTATTCCAAGTAATTGTGAGGTATTTCTGTTGGTCCATTCTTAATGAAATTCCGATACAATATAGAGATGAACTGCCAACTTTGTCAAAAAATTGGATGATAAAATTAAAAATTAAAAAATGAATTAAAAAAAAGTTATAATAGGGAGCTTGTGTTAACACTGAGCTTTAAACTGCACCAAATAAACAGGATGAATCCAGAGGCCTTGTTTTGGTCACTGACAGAGCTTTCCCAATGAGAGATTTAGAAAAGACCCATTTTTAAACATGAGAGTTTCCAATTCTGCATTGAAACTGAACAGTAGCTCAGTAGTTATAGCGCAGGGTTGTAGGTTCAATATCGGTGTCTGCTAAGCTGCTCATAGCCGACCCTGCGCTCTGACGCCAGTTTCTGGAATGTGTATTGTTCAAGAGCAATGATGACAGCCTTTATATGCAACCATAACAACAACAAAACCACCTTCTTTAAATTGTGACAATTTTTACATTCACTGATTAAACAGCTTTACCATATCGTCTACTGAAGCCACAGCCTTCCCTTACCAACCTGTAACCAATTCACTTTCACCTTCCACCTCTTCTTCTCCGTGGCCCCATCCATCATCCCGATGCCCAGCCCGCATTAGCTACAGTCGAAAAAATTACAAATGCACTTTTACCACAGAACTCCAATAGTGCTTTCAATTATCCACTTACTTGGAAACCTCGCTAGGTGAGCAGTGACCTCACACAGCAGGATTTTCAGAACTCTGTATGTGCGTCTGTGCGACTGTGCAGTAGATTTCGCAACAACAAACACTTCCAGCATGTGAACTAATTAATCTTCCCAAACACCAGCCCGTAGGCATCGTGGCTGTTTTCATTCGAGCAGGTTATTTAAAGAAAAACAGCGGATCGAGTGGGAAGGAAACTCCTGTCTAGACGCCGGCCCAGGCAAGCCGTACATTTTCCAGCAGCCCCCTCTCAACCTGCGCCTCTCTCTGGATTTCACTCCCCTCTCCTTCTCTCGCGCCCTCTCTCTCTCTCTCTCGCGCTCTTTCTGACGGTGTCCTCCTCTCCACCCCTCCACCTTACGCAGTGGCCGCAGGTTGACAGTGTAAACATGCCAGGTGACTAGGAAACGATGGGAGCCCCTGAGCAAAGCAGGTCTCCATGCACGAATGGTTCTCTTTCACACGCCCCACCGTCGTCTGCTCATTCTCCATTGCAACACGCACACACTCAGCTAATCAATCACCCGGGCAGGCAAGGCTTAGGGCCAACTGCCCAGTCTAGGGCCTCCCCCCTGGGCTAGCAAGAGCTATTCAACACAATACAGTAAAGAAAAATCTTTGCAAATTAATACAAATATTTAAAGTTTCATAATTTTAAACTCTATAAACGGTCTATAAACTACTGATACCTTTCAGCAATGAAATTAAAGTCGGAGTTGAATTGATTCTTAGGTGGCAGCAGCCATAGCAAAAGGTTAGAAAAGTGGGCTTGGGACCAGAAGGTCTTTGACTCGAATCCAATGACTGCCATCCCTGCTGAGGTGGCTGTGAGCAAGACACCAAACCCCCAAATGCTCCGGTTGTTAAAAGACATGGTTTGGGCCAGGTTTGAACCAGAAGGCCGCTGGTTCGATCCCCTGGATCAGTAGGAAGTGGGGGTTGGGAGAGCACAGGAACAGCGTTTGCCCCTTTCTCAACATTTATGGCTGAGATGCCTTGGACTAAAGAACCAACCCCCCTGCTGCTCCCTGGGCGCAAAGGTGGCTGCTCAACACTCTGGGTGTGTGTTCTCACTGCTCTAATCACTAGTTTTGCAAGTGTGTGTGTGGTCATTGCCGTGGATGGACTAAATGAGGAGGCTGAATTACGCTGTATTGTTGTGCAACAGCAGTAAAATGTGATTAATCTGGACCTAATAAAAAAATGTAGATCGTTACACGCCGATCAGCTAGAGGTACTCACTCTGTGATTTTGGGGTCGATATTGCCGATCCACAGGCGATGACCTTCCTGCGAGGAGCCGCTCGAAAGGATGGAGGCATTCTCCACTGTCTCTTCAGGTGACTGCATCGGGCTCCTGGACAAAGAGCAGAATGGATACGTTTAAAAACAGTGGTTATCCTGAAGTAGCCCCTGTTCTGCATATTTTAGCCCTTTTCCTTGCTTCCGGTACGTGATCCAACTACTAAGTTTATAAGCCAGTCTTTCTTGAGATGACACAGCTGTGTTGCAACTAAAAAACTCAAAAATGTGCAAGGCAGGGCGAACTCTGGGATCAGGTTAGGGAACCTGTATTCCAAGGAAAGACTTTATGTCCAGTAATGAATGACATGAATGGTCTTGTGGTCTGTTCAAATGCCAGCAATGCTTGGCATCAGCCAACATACCAGCTACAGTGCATTAAACAGTGCATTAACAAGGAGTACCCATGCTTCTCAAGTGAAAGGGCACTGAATTGAGGTGCTCTAATGCAAATGTGTGTATAAGGAGTACTCTGTGACCAGGGTGGGGAACTTCTAGATGAGTTTAGGACCAAAAACAACTTAAATGATCTAGTGATCTGTCCAAAAACAAGCAATGCTTGGCATGAACCACAGGACCTAGGTTGCAAACCTGTATCCTAAAGCAAAGGCTCCCAACCACTCTAGTGCACCATCAGGGCCCTGCAACTCATCCAGAATGCAGCGGCAGGGGTCGTCTTCAATGTCCCTATATTCAGCCATGTCACTCCACTGCTGCGTTCTCTCTTCACTGGCTTCCTGTAGCTGCTGCCCAGGTCATCAGATTCTACAAAGCCAAGAACAGACCAGCCCCTCCATACTTGATGGCCGATCCGCACCAAGAGCCCTTCGAGCTTCAAGTACGGCTCGGCTCGACCTGCCATCCCTCAAAATCCACGGAAGACGAGCGTCCAGGCTTTTTTCTGTCCTGCACCAAAGTGGTGGAACGAGCTTCCCCTGGGAGTCCGAACAGCAGAGTCCAACGCTCGCTGTCCTCAAACCCAGACTGAAGACCCTCCTCTTCTGAGAATACTTGGACGAATAGAGTATTATGGTCACCTAATTGTCTTGTGTTTAGTGATGTCTAAGCTTAGAGGATCTTTGAATTATTAGTCTATTCTAACTAGCTATGGCTTCCTTGGGTAAATAGCAAAGCACTTTGTAAGTCGCTCTGGATAAGAGCGTCGGCTAAATGCCATAAATATAAATGTAAATGTAAATGTAAACCACGGTCCACGAGGACCCCTGTCCTGCACATTGAAGGCTTAACCCTGCTCCCAACACCTGATCCAACTAATCAGATGAATAACAAGCACATTAGGAGGCATGTTAGTGCAGAAAACTCCTAAAATGTGCAGGGCAATGATCAGGGTTATGAAGGATGAGTTTAGGACCAAAAACAACTGAAAGGATCTAATGATCTGTCCAAACACAAGCAATGCTCGGCATGAACCACATCCCAGCTTTAACACTGCCTTGTTACCTGCCTCCCATTAGATGGGTTTAATGCAAGCATCTGTAGTGGGAGTACTTTTGGAGCTGGGTTGCAAACCTGTATCCCAGCCCTGCCCTGCACATTGCAGGGTTTTTACCCTGCTCCAACCAATCAGACAATTAACAAAAACCTCAGGAGGCGTGTTAGTGGAGAAAACTCCTAAACTGTGCAGGTTCTCCAGGATCAGGCTTGTGAACCTGTATCATAAAGGATGAGTTTAGGACCAAAACCAGCTGAAGTGGTCTTGTGATCTGTCCAAAAACAAGCAATGCCTGGCATGAACCTGGCTGGACTGTTTTAATGGGAGTACTTGTGGACCAGGGCTGAAAACCTGGAGTCCTGAAGAATGAGCTTAGGACTAGAGAGCTAGTAACAGCTGAAATGGTGGGCATCCTGTGGTGGGCATGAATCACATGCCAGCTTTACCACTGCCTCCTTAACACGTTAGACAGTGGATATCCTTACTCTTTCTTTATTTCTTTCTTTTGTTTAAGAGAAAGGCACTAAATCTACATGCTTTAATGTAAACACACGTCTAGCCAACGTTACGTTAGCTATAGCTAGCTAGCTACATGCTCTAGCACAATGCAAATCTACCCCCCAAGCTAACACGCTAGCTAGCTCCCAACGTAATGACAGCTCCAAAACAAGCTGTAATATCTAATCAACCAACATTAACTACTTAATAAATATCTCACACGAGCGCCGGTTAACGTAAATGTGAAGTAAGCGGCTGTTTAGCTACCTAGCTTAGCTAGCATTATGTGTTGATGTAGCTAGGTAGCTAGCTAGCTAACGCCTATTTCCACTCACCGTAAACTCTCCTTTAACCTTTAAAACTCGCGACTTTAAAACAAGACAGCCTTGAGGTCTTAAAAACGAGCCATGTCGTTCATTCCTCCCTAAACTAGTCAACTAAGTAGTTTATCTGACGGCTTCTTGACTCCTAAATTAGCTTCGGCGCTAACAGCGCTGGCAGGACGACGCAAACCAGTGACGTTTACGGCGTAGAGCGCTGACGTTTCACGCAGAAACGCATGACGTTCCACACGCCTTTGTTGACGTTCTGCGCGCTGCGCCCTTGAGTACACTCGTGTGTCGGTGTACAGTACATGGATTTTGGGGGAAATCTGCTCTGTGTGAGTCCAGTAAGTACGAATGAGTTCTTTATTTGACTTCCAGTGTTTGTCTAAGAGCGGCTGTTCGTCAGCTCGCTGGTGAATAACGGCTGGTTGACCAACAGTAGAGAGATGCACACGCACATGTAGGCCATCACGGTATGCAGTAGTCTCTGGGGTGTGCAGGTAGCTTAACGTGTACCTGGCTAATACTCGAATAGTCTGCTCTTAACAATATTCTGATTAGAGGTTATTCATATTTATAAGTAGTTAAAATACATAAAAAATTAGGCTTTAAAATATTACTGTAGTTCTACCATCAAACCTTTGTCGTCCAACCTGTGTCTGCCCCCCCCACCCCCCCCCCCCAAAAAAACATAATAAATGTGTAATAATTAATTATATATAATTTTACCAACCTAACATCCATTGTACTACACCTAGCTACTTAATACCAACAATAAGTGATCTGATCACCTTTAAGCATGTTGATTATCACAGTTAGGGATGCACTATACATATATATATATATATATATATATATATATATATATATATATATATATATATATATATATATATAGTGCATTGGACGACAAAGGTTTGATGGTAGAACTACAGTAATATTTTAAAGCCTACACACAAACCTGCAAAATACATAGAAAACACTGGATGTAATGTGTGGATTTGTGTCATATGTTTTTTTATGTATTATATATATATATATATATATATATATATATATATATATAAATAAATAAAGTAAAAAATAATATATATATATATATATATATATATATATATATAAATAATAAAAAAATATATATATATATGTATATATAGTGTATATACACACACACATCTTGTTTCAGCCTCATTATCGCAATGTGGGCATGCACACTGGTCAAATTGCAGGATATGCAATGTCATGTAAAGTAAATACAGTCATGCACATCATGCTACAACTTACTTAATACAAAAGGAAAATCCACACTGTTCTCATTTAGCATTGTGTATCTAACAGGGGCAGATTATATCTACCCAGTATCATTGATTGTACTCCCATTGAGCAAGACCCTTTACCCTCTCTGCTCCCCGGGCGCTGGAGTTGGCTGCCCACCGCTCTGGGTGTGTGTGTACTCACTGCCCCTAGTTCACTAATGTGTGTGTGTGTTCACTACCACAGATGGGTTAAATGCGGAGGACACGTCTCGCTGTACAGTGACAAATACGTGCACTTTTACCTTTACCATCTTCGATACATGGAGTGCATTGTTAATATCACACCATGTTGGATCGTGACTTCTGGAGAAAGCTTGTTAAAATTCCTGTATTTTTTAATATTGCAATATATATGTATGTGTGTGTGTGTGTGTGTGTGTATATATATATATATATATATAACATATCACAGTGACAATGATTTTTTCCCCCAATATTATGCAGCCCTAATCACAGTATATAAATCACAATATACACATTTATATTGTCCACCAGTTTGAGTATGATGGTGTTGTGCTTCTCAGTGAGGAAATTAGAAATAGAAACACCCTTTATAGTCATTGCACAGAAATACAACAGAACGCAAGTTTCTATTTTTTAACCTGTGTGTGACGGTGAACACAAACACACACACACACACTTTCACCGGTGGACAGGGCAGTGAACACCCAACTGAAGCGGTGGGCAGCCACCTCAGGGCCTGGGGATCAATCAAAGCCTGTTAGCTGCCTTGCTCAAGGGCAGCTCAGCCGTAAACACTAAGGAAGGAGAGGATGCTGTTCCTTCATTCCCCCCACCCTCACTTCCTGCTAGTGGAGGGGATCAAGCCGGTGACTTTCCGGTCCCAAGCCCACTTCTCTAACCTTTAGGCCATGGCTTTTCCCCAGAGCAGTGTATGACCAGAGCAGTGTGTAAATAAACTGAGGGATGCATCAGTATGGGGAATTGGGAGCTGCTGATGATATTTGCTGTTTTTATGCGCTGATGCTGATGACAATATGCAAAAGTTTACAAAGAAAATTGGGTCCCCCGGTCCTGGTCCACAATGCAACTTTTATTATTGAGAGTTATAAATGCAGATATATAGTATAAAATTCAGATATTTGTCTTCTGGATTTATCATCAAATGTCATCTTAAAAATATGTGTGAAATGTAAACATCTGTCTGATCCACTCATTTTTTTTAAATGCCTAAAAATGACTTGCCAAATATTTAAAACCATTGACTATCATTAAAAGTTAAGTAAGTGTTTTCCCTTTTCCTTTAAAGTTGATGTTTGATAGAATAATATATATATGTCCAATTGTTTGTGGACACCCCTTCTAATAATGCATTCAGGTACTTAGGTTGAGTTGAACATGCCTAACACCAGGTGTGGGCTAGAGGGGTATGAAGCCCCCCAGCATTGAGCTGTGAAGCAGTGGAACTGTGTTGGTTGGTGCTCCAGGAGTTGGGGATAATGAGGTGGGGTGGTGATCATCCAACATCCAGACCTCACTAATACTCTTATTGTGGAATACAATCAAATCCTCACAGCAATGCTCCTCTAAAATCTAGTAGAAAGCCATCTTTCCTGGTCAGTAGAGACAGTCACTCCAACAAAAGCAGGACCAGCTCCTATTGTAATAGTCTAGATTTCTGAATAAACAGTGAATGAGCAGATGTCCCAATACTTTTGTCCATAGATGTATCTATTTTTGGAGTAAATTTCAGAGTAGCCTGTTTTAGTCAAACCCATGTATCATCTCATCGCTGTGTGCCATTACTCATCTCCTACTGCTGCACTTGCTGTCACAGTCACTTGGATACTGATCGTGTCGTCTTTTACAGTCGCGGCAAACTCTTCTTTCATGAGGCCGTCTCACACAATCGGGGCGCTCCAGCTGCTCTCACCACGCACTGCAGAAATCAGTCAGAGTCCTAGAGACCACCTGTGCAATAGTTTTTCCGCTTCACCTGCGCTCTAAAAGCTGCCGTCATCCCCTGCTCTGTCTTCTCCTCTTGTCTTGCTTAGATGGTTAGAGTTGCCATCTAAGTCCTGCTTTTCAGGCTTGATCTGCCTTTAACCGGAACAGCTGCGGCTTTCATCGGAGCTGCCACCCGCCGTCATCAAGGCCTGATAAAAATCGCTTGTTTTGGGACAGCAGTCGCTGCGTCTGCTTTTAGCCCTCGTGCCGTCTGACCGCCACTGACACGGCGGAGCACGGCAACTGTGAAAACACACAGAGGCCTGACCCGTCTCACTAGCTGTCACTCTGAGACAATAAGCAAGGCTTTATTTTGGCTAGAGGGATACCTCACACCTACACGCAGCAAAGAGCCAGTTTCCGAGCATGTGTGGGACAGCAGTAGTCTTACAGGTAGCCTAGAGATGGCACGATGTTCCAGTATCCAGTATCGACACTGTTACTCCACTGTGTCCCATAGAGTTCATGTCTCTATATAACATTAAAATAAGCCCAAATAAATGTAAAGTCAGTGAGAGTGTCTACCTCTAAAACTCTATATAACATTAGAACAAACCCAAATAAACTTAAAGTCAGTGGTCAGTGAGAGTGTCTACCTCTAAAACTCTATATAACATTAGAACAAACCGAAATAAACATAAAGTCAGTGGTCAGTGAGAGTGTCTACCTCTAAAACTCTATATAACATTAGAACAAACCCAAATAAACATAGTCAGTGGTCAGTGAGAATGTCTACCTCTAAAACTCTATATAACATTAGAACAAACCGAAATAAACATAGTCAGTGGTCAGTGAGAGTGTCTACCTCTAAAACTCTATATAACATTAGAACAAACCCAAATAAACATAGTCAGTGAGAGTGTCTACCTCTAAAACTCTATATAACATTAGAACAAACCCAAATAAACATAGTCAGTGGTCGGTGAGAGTGTCTACCTTTAAAACTCTATATAACATTAGAACAAACCCAAATAAACATAAAGTCAGTGGTCAGTGAGAGTGTCTACCTTTAAAACTCTATATAACATTAGAACAAACCCAAATAAACATAAAGGCAGTGGTCAGTGAGAGTGTCTACCTCTAAAACGTTATATAACATTAGAAAAAAAACAAATAAACATACAGTCAGTGACGGTGTCTACCTGTAAAACGTTATATAACATTAGAACAAACTTAAATAAACATAAAGTCAGTGGTCAGTGAGAGTTTCTACCTTTAAAACTTTATATAACATTAGAATAAACCCAAATAAACATAAAGGCAGTGGTCAGTGAGAGTGTCTACCTCTAAAACTCTATATAACATTAGAATAAACCCAAATAAACATAAAGGCAGTGGTCAGTGAGAGTGTCTACCTCTAAAACTCTATATAACATTAGAACAAACCCAAATAAACATAAAGGCAGTGGTCAGTGAGAGTGTCTACCTCTAAAACTCTATATAACATTAGAACAAACTTAAATAAACATAAAGGCAGTGGTCAGTGAGAGTGTCTACCTGTAAAACTTTATATAACATTAGAATAAACCCAAATAAACATAAAGGCAGTGGTCAGTGAGAGTGTCTACCTCTAAAACTCTATATAACATTAGAATAAACCCAAATAAACATAAAGGCAGTGGTCAGTGAGAGTGTCTACCTCTAAAACTCTATATAACATTAGAACAAACCCAAATAAACATAAAGGCAGTGGTCAGTGAGAGTGTCTACCCCTAAAACTCTATATAACATTAGAATAAACTTAAATAAACATAAAGTCAGTGGTCAGTGAGAGTGTCTACCTTTAAAACGTTATATAACATTAGAAACAAAACAAATAAACATACAGTCAGTGGTCAGTGACAGTGTCTACCTGTAAAACTCTATATAACATTAGAACAAACCCAAATAAACATAGTCAGTGAGAGTGTCTACCTCTAAAACTCTATATAACATTAGAACAAACCCAAATAAACATAGTCAGTGGTCAGTGAGAATGTCTACCTCTAAAACTCTATATAACATTAGAACAAACCGAAATAAACATAGTCAGTGGTCAGTGAGAGTGTCTACCTCTAAAACTCTATATAACATTAGAACAAACCCAAATAAACATAGTCAGTGAGAGTGTCTACCTCTAAAACTCTATATAACATTAGAACAAACCCAAATAAACATAGTCAGTGGTCGGTGAGAGTGTCTACCTTTAAAACTCTATATAACATTAGAACAAACCCAAATAAACATAAAGTCAGTGGTCAGTGAGAGTGTCTACCTTTAAAACTCTATATAACATTAGAACAAACCCAAATAAACATAAAGGCAGTGGTCAGTGAGAGTGTCTACCTCTAAAACGTTATATAACATTAGAAAAAAAACAAATAAACATACAGTCAGTGACGGTGTCTACCTGTAAAACGTTATATAACATTAGAACAAACTTAAATAAACATAAAGTCAGTGGTCAGTGAGAGTGTCTACCTCTAAAACGTTATATAACATTAGAAAAAAAACAAATAAACATACAGTCAGTGACGGTGTCTACCTGTAAAACGTTATATAACATTAGAACAAACCCAAATAAACATAAAGGCAGTGGTCAGTGAGAGTGTCTACCTCTAAAACTCTATATAACATTAGAATAAACCCAAATAAACATAAAGGCAGTGGTCAGTGAGAGTGTCTACCTCTAAAACTCTATATAACATTAGAACAAACCCAAATAAACATAAAGGCAGTGGTCAGTGAGAGTGTCTACCTCTAAAACTCTATATAACATTAGAACAAACTTAAATAAACATAAAGGCAGTGGTCAGTGAGAGTGTCTACCTGTAAAACTTTATATAACATTAGAATAAACCCAAATAAACATAAAGGCAGTGGTCAGTGAGAGTGTCTACCTCTAAAACTCTATATAACATTAGAATAAACCCAAATAAACATAAAGGCAGTGGTCAGTGAGAGTGTCTACCTCTAAAACTCTATATAACATTAGAACAAACCCAAATAAACATAAAGGCAGTGGTCAGTGAGAGTGTCTACCCCTAAAACTCTATATAACATTAGAATAAACTTAAATAAACATAAAGTCAGTGGTCAGTGAGAGTGTCTACCTTTAAAACGTTATATAACATTAGAAACAAAACAAATAAACATACAGTCAGTGGTCAGTGACAGTGTCTACCTGTAAAACTCTATATAACATTAGAATAAACTTAAATAAACATACATTCAGTGGTCAGTAAAAGAGTGTCTACCTGTAAAACTCTATATAACATTAGAACAAACCCAAATAAACATAAAGGCAGTGGTCAGTGAGAGTGTCTACCTCTAAAACTCTATATAACATTAGAATAAACTTAAATAAACATAAAGTCAGTGGTCAGTGAGAGTGTCTACCTTTAAAATGTTATATAACATTAGAAACAAAACAAATAAACATACATTCAGTGGTCAGTAAAAGAGTGTCTACCTGTAAAACTCTATATAACATTAGAATAAACTGCCCAGATAAGCAGCTTTTTTGCAGGGGACTAAGCCATTTTCTCCTGTTCTTTCTTGGTACAGTAATGGCGTGTGGTCGTCTAGGCCTGCTGCGGTCAGCGCTCTCCTTCACAAGAAGCCCCCTTCCAACCAGGACAAGAGTGCTTCCTCTCCTCCAACATGGCTGCCCTTATGTTGACATCCCTCTGCCTTGTTATGTCCGCCATTACGCCACAAAGAAAAGTAAAGGTCAGTATAGCACCTGTATCACTCATCTGCCTCTGAGCCACAACACACACCCACCGCACAGAGCATTTCAAAGGGCTGCGTATAAGGGTGGGGGTGGGTCTGGCGTTTGTTCTTTGGAAAATCTCCCCTCTCTAGTGTAGTGCTTGCTTAGATTCGCTGGAGTGGCTCTTTAGAGTCCATGTGAGAGGATGAGGAATTCCTTGTGTCTTGCTTTCATATGTAATAGCAGTGATATCCTACCAGCATGCTGGCGAGTCCTTTCATTTCTCTGCCATCCGCTACCGCTCTCTTTTTGAAGCCTGTAGTGGTCATGTTTAACCCCTCCATCCTCCCCTATTTCTCCACCACAGCAAAAGCAAAGGCACAGACGTCCAAAGTGAGCATCAATGCCGCCTTGGTGGAGGACATCATCAACCTGGAGGAAGTTAAGGAAGACATGGTTGCTGTGCTAGCCACTCTGAAGGACGACTTCAGCCGCAACCTGGGTATCCGAACCTCAATAGGTCAGGATTCGTGCCTTTACATTCACGCCTCTGTGCAAAAGTGGGTGTGTCTACATGTAAAATTTATATAACATTAGAAAAAAAACCCTAAAAAAAAGCATAAAGTCAGTGGTCAGTGAGAGTGTCTACCTGTAATTAACTGTATATACAATTAGAATAAACCCAAATAAACATAATGTCAGTGGTCAGTGAGAGTGTCTACCTGTAATTAACTCTATATAACATTAGAATAAACCCAAATAAACATAAAGTCAGTGGTCAGTGAGAGTGTCTACCTGTAAAATTCGTGTAGACTTCATTTTGGATAGCTGGTAACTCTGCTATTCATTTTAAAAATATTTTTTATTGAAGATTTCATGACTTATTGTCATTAGCAGGTACCATTTCTGCTGTTTATGGTGATCGAGTTCTGGTTTGTCTAAATTTGAAAAAATCGGGTTTGGGTTGCCTCTTGGTGTAGCCTAAGTGGTTTCTGAGTTAGATTCAGATTATCAGGCCCATTTAAAGCCCTCACAGTGATCTACACTAGTCAACTAAGTCCAGCCCCTCCTCAAGCGTCCATTTTCTACAAGGCTATCAAGGTCAGCCGTGTAACTGTTGCTGAGGTTACGTGAGGCTAGAGGAGCATTGTGTTGCCTTGATCTCCCTAAGGGTCAACATTTACAGATCCATCCATGGATCCATTCAGTGACCATTGTTTCATAAGGTGGGAACACTTACCCTTTTTGTGGTCCTGCTTCCTCAAGTACATCCAGGTCAGGCCTCTTCAACCCAGACCAGCCCAATCCCTAATCGCAAGGTTGAGGATATTACTGGAATTAATGATCCAGCACGACTTAAACATGGCTAATCATTTTATACTTTTTTAAATTATAACATTATATTTTATATCATTTTAATTTTTCAACAAAGAATTACAGTTCTAACATTTGCATGAAAGAGTACTGATGGTCCTGTACTAATGTCATTGTGTTAGTGGAAAACATTGTAATATACACAATTGGACAAAAGTATTGGGACACCTGCTCAGTCCTTGTTTCTTCTGAAATCAAGTGAATGAAGAAACAAATAGTTTATTTTCTTTCTTTTGTTAGGGAAGGCTTTGTACTAGATTTTGGAGGAGCATTGCTATGAGAATTTGATTGCATTCACCAACAACAGTGCATCAGTGAGCATTAGAAGTATTGGATGGAGAACCTGATTCTAGAGGACACAGTTCTTGAAACTGCTCCACAGCTCAATGCTGGGGGGCTTTATACCCCTCTAGCCCATGCCTGGCATTAGGCAGCATGGTGTCAATAGGTTCATGTTTATCTGCTCCAGAGATTGGAGCACTATTGGCAGTGCTTTTGGGCTACTTCAAGTGGCTGAATACATTAATTATAAGGGGTGTCCACATACATTTGGACACATGGTGCAGATTTAGAGTTCAATTGAACAAACTCATAAAAAAATAAAGGTGCTACAAAGGGTTTTTTGAGTGACGAGATAGAAGAATCACTTTTGGTTTCCGAAAAGAACAAGGGAAGAACCTTTAATGGTTCTTTACACACATGTATATATCTTTATAGAACCAAATATGGTTCTTTATGGAACCAAAAATAGTTATTGTATTGCACCGCTCAAAGAACCCTTTGTAACCCCCCCTTAAAAAAAAAAAAAAAAAAAAAAAAAAGTGTACCCCAAGAACTTTGCAGACAAGGCCCCAACAGCAGGGACTCCTTCAAGCTCATTCACCCCCCCACCCCCCATTGACCTTCTCACTTGTCCTCCTCCCTCATTCCTTCTCTTCTCAGTGCGTCTGTGGCTTCATCCATACAGACAGAAGGACTTAGACTTGTCAGGCCGCCGAGCTTGAGGAGACGTTGGGCTAGTATGGCTTCATTTTTTTTAAATGGAGAGTGATGGTCATCTGGGCCTCATTACAGAGTGTTTTTGTTGTGGAGGAGGGGACGAGTCACCTGAACTTTGGGAAGGAGGTGGTGGAGCAGCAGCGGAGTAATGCGATGACCCGGCATCTTGGCCAATGGCACATGCGGTTGTGGCTGCTGTGGGATGCCATGCTTTTTCTCTCTCTCTCTCTCTCCGGCCTGGCTTCTCCTGTTCCCTCTCTAGACAGCAGTGATGCATATGGGCCCCCAGATAAATGAGCCTTCTAGGGGCAACATCTCTTTTCTGGCTCATTTGTATTCCTCCAAATGCTTTGAGCAAAGCACAGATAAGCTCTTGGCTTCCATAGAGTATCTTCTTCTGACCAAGTAATGGACAACTCCAGGCCCGGGAGATCTACAATACTGCAGTTTACTGTTTCTCTCCCTGGACACATATGACTAGTCATTCACTGAATGCAAGTGCCTTGCTAAGCTAAAGTAAGCACCGTGGAGCTTCAGGACTTGGGCATTGAGTTGACCATGCTCAGCCTATAAATGTGCTTCTAAACAGGCTTTAGAAGATCTATCCACAGGACACAACTGCTGACACCCGGTTTTGCCATACACCTCATTTTAGGATGTGTTTTTAAATGATCTCAGTTCAGGAGTTTCTGTTATGGTGAAGATCATGCTGTTTTTGTAAATCAGGATCATTACAGGTTGAACGTCTTATAAACTAGACACTCAAGTTACTCTAAGTCCATAGTGGTACTAGTTAGTTGAAGATGATCATATTCATCAGATGTTCATATTTTTATAATCTTGCTGTCATGCATGGACCAATAGAAATACTTCAAAATGACATGGAATGTCTTTGTGCATAGACTTACATTAAAAGTTTCCTTCTTCTTTGGTGATAACAGGGTTTGCATGACGATGATTGTGTGTGTGTGTGTGTGTGTGTATAATATTGTAATAATAATTAACTAATAATAAACAAAATAAATAAATAAAATTAAACTTTCATTAAACACTGGAAATAATAATAATAATAATAATATTAATAGCTAGCAATATTTATTTAATATTTAATGGGGGTGGTATGTTGCCACGTATTTATTTGTATTAAAAAAAGAAATTATATATAATATATATTATTATTTAATATTTATTTTTTATATTTTTAAACCAAACACTATGTTTTTTGTTTGTTTGTTTGTTTATCTTTTTCAGGGGAAATATGTAATATATGTAAAGCTGGTTGATTGGTCAGACAAAAACAATTCAGTGCAAGTCAAATGGACACCATAATAAAAAAAATCTATTAATATATTTTGTATTTATTCTAAAATAAGTGTATAGTAGCAGATGTTTGCACCATGCTTCAAATCAACATTAAGGCAAAAATATAAAAGCATGATGGATACCTAGAAAACTTTAGTTTCCTTTATAAAATAAAATATAAAAAAAAACAGTTAGCCAATAAAAGCCTTAATGAAGATGTGGGTGAAGCTGTAGAAGCGTGAGCGTTCCTCTGTGCTCTGATTTATAGCATAGCTTGATATCAAGCCTTTAGTACCACAGTTCTGGTATTCAGCTACGTCTAGTTTTCATTAGGGTCTATAAAGCTTTCCTAACCTCACAAGTGATGTTACAAGAGGTCATTTGTGGGTGGAGCTTGGGCAGGTCAGTTGTGTCAAGTAGAATCACCATCAGGCTGGTCCTCAGGACCACAAGAGGAAATCATGGTTTGGAGAGTCTTTTCCAGTGTTATCAGAGAATGCGCTCTTTATTTAAATGCCAAGTGACCTTTGGACTCTGCCGACGGAGAGGGCAGGAGATGGTGGCATGACCAGGAAGGGCTCAATTGGTTAATAGCCTCCCAGTTGATCCTCATCGTTTTGTGATGGAGGAAACGGCAGTATGTACCGCTGAAGCGTTAGCAGATGTGAGAGGGACCAGGTATCACGCTCGTGCGCGCAGACACACACACATACACACACACATACACACACACACATATGCACACACACAGATAGGGACCTGAGACGCAGGCTCTTAGGGCATGTCCACTCATTATCCAAAACCGGCAGCCAAAGATTTTGCTCATCGTCGGGGCACGCGCTGTCCCTAATGACAGAATGGAAGCTTGGTTCTTTGTAAGCCACATCTGCTCTATTAGAGCTGTCGGCTGATTGGACCGGCTCGGAGTCCAAATTCGCAAATGGTGTAATTTTTTTTTTCTTTTCTTTCTTTTTTTTATTTTAAACTATTCCAGGTATTGCCATTCATTCAGACACATGTTCAGAAAATGGTACAAATATGGACATTTTGTCTCCCGCTCCGTGGCTCTGTGGCTTGGAAAGATCAAAGAGGAGAAAGATGGTAGATTGCGGTGTGTCTCGGCAGCGCTCCACCCGTTCTGGAGCGAGGGATGGAGAGAGAGAGAGACAGAGAGAGAGAGAGAGAACGGGGGGAGGGGTGATGGACGGATGGACATGCAGAGTTAGTGAGGTAAAACAGAAGCGAGAAAGGGAGAGGGAGAGCGGAGGAGTGTGAAGGAAGGCAGATGAGGGGAGGAAACGTGTTGGCCTGAAGCTGTTGGTTCTCCCCGTTGAGAAGGAGCAGAACGAGGAGGTGAACTGCTCACCTCCCCAGAGGAGAACTAGAGAGTGAGACTCTCAGTCATGCTTCAGGCTGTTGCCTCTTTCTCTCTGTTTCTTCCTTATATGTACAAACTGAGCAGGGATGAAGAAAGCCTGCAGGCCCAGAGAACCCCTGAGCAACTTGCACTGCAGGACGTTTTACTGAAGAAAGCCATACTGCTTGGTGTGGCGTAGTGGTTAACACCACTGCCGTTCACATGGTAGACTGAGGGTCCGTTCCCTGCCCAGAGAAGATCCCAGAGGTGTCATTCTGAATGGCCTTGAGCCGTGTCTATATTGAGTAATTATCCAGCAGATAAACAATAGACCTCTTCGTCTAATTTTACAGATTAGTCTTGTAATTTAATATCTAATTTTGTAAATTAATATTAATCTATTTTTGTACATTCTTACCTGCTATAAGTATGATATATGCAGTATATCATTTTAGCATTTAGTTATATAGTCTGAGAACGTGCAAATTGTCAAATTATATTGGGCATGTTATGCTTCAACTTTTTGGGTGCTTTTTTGTGAATATATATATATAAAAATTTTTTTATTGTTTTCCAAAAATAAGAATAAACTGTGACATTAATTAATAAATAAAGATAAAAAAGGGGGAGGTGACTACAAATGCAGTGGGACCTTATGAATAACCAAAATTAGCATGAAATAGTATAATATAGTATAGTATATAAACTTGTGTGTGTATATTAATTATTCATTCATATATATATATATATATATATATATATATATATATATATATATATATATACATATATATATATAAACAATTTAACTATTGTTTATAAATAATTTAAACATTATTTATTTATATTTTCTATATATATTCTCTCTCTCTCGCTCTCTCTTTTCCTCTCTCTATATATATAATATTGTATTGTTTAATAAAAAAAAAGAATTAGATTTAGATTAAATGTGATAGAGTTTTGCACTAAACACAACTTTTTTGGAGTGTGATGGAAAGGTACAAAACATTACCACTGTTCTCATTTTTCATGACAAAAACAACCAGATTAATATTATACCTGCCCAAAACCTTTTTATTTTACACTAAATGTATAAATAATGTTATGACTTATTGGATCTCAAATTTCAATTTCAAAAATTGTATTTCATAGCTTAAACAGACAGTGCAACAGTGTATGCTAATGGGTATATTGTTGTTGTCCTGCAAAAAACTTTCAATCAATTTTTGTTGATTTTGACGTTTGGTCCTGATATAAATGTAGTAGATGTTTTTGTTTTTTGTTTTTTTTTTGTTGTTTTTTTACATAGAAATAAAATGTGATGATGAATGGACCAATAGAAAAACTCCAGAATGACTCGGAATAAAATCTTTTTTACACTGACCTCCATTGAAAGAGGCAGATTTTTTCTTGCTCCTGTAACGTTGACATTTTGGAGATGTGTTTTTTTTTTTTTATTCTGAGGGACTCAAATACAATTTGTGTGAATGTGATTTAATTGTCCGCAGTAGAGAGGGCTGCACTGGGGTAAAATATCTCTGACACCATCCCTGTCCCACCCTTTTACTGGAATGCCCATCACCATCGCCCATCCCTGCACGCTTGAACAATGTTACCACCTTATCTCAACATCTCCCCCTACTGTCCCAATGCATATAAATATGTGTCATAATACAATGCCAATGCAGCTAAAAGTGTCATGTGGGCCAAAATATCAGTATTTGCATATATATATATATATATATATATATATACCCCTCTTGTCGCATTGCCACAGGTGTATAAAATTAAGCCCCTAACCATGCAGTCTGCCTTTTTCCACACATTAGTGAAAGAACGGGAGGTTCTGAAGAGCTCACTGAACTCCAGCGTGGTTCTGTATGTAATAGGAGACACCGCTGCACCAACAACAACAACAAGTCAGCTGGGGAAATTTCCTCCCTCCTAGATCTTCCTCCATCAGCTGTGAGTGGTGTTATTATTGAACAGTGGAAGAGTTTAGGAGGAACAGCTCACAGAGAGCAGCTCAGCCATTGAGTGTCTGTCAGACCACGTAAAGTTACAGAGCGGGGTCAGGGCCGAGTGCTGAGCTCAGAGCAGAGTGCAGAAAAGCCTCCAACTGACTCAATAACTGCAGAGCTGCTGGTAGAGCTGCAAAGAGGGACCAGCTCCATATTAATAATGCCTATGGGTTTAGAACAGGAGGTCATAAAAGCTGTCATAAAATGTAATGTGTAGGTGTCCCATTACTTTTGTCCATATATTTGCTGAAGATGGAAATCAGCTTCCTTTTTGAATGTTTATCTGTTAATATTATCGGTTATAATAATATTAAGTAAAAAAAAAAAACAGTACATGATGTTCACCATTGTTGTCTACAGGTGCTCTGGACCACATCACAGTGACCACCAAGGATGGGAAATACCCTCTGAACCAGTTAGGCCAAATCTCCATGAAATCTCCACAGTTAATAGTGGTCAACATGACCAGCTACCCCGAGGTAACCACACCACATCCCCCCATCAGAGCTTTCTTTCTTTCTTTCTTTCTTTTTTTTACTGTTCCTCTGCAAAATGTTTGTACATGTGGGAGCTGAACACACACAAAGATCTCTCTCTCTCTCTCACACACACACACACACACACACACATACACAATCCCATCTTGCTCTGTAACCTGAGTGTGGTGGAGCCAGTCCAGCGTGGTTTGGGGGAAATTGATTGATCGTAGAGGGGAAGCCCTTTGTTCTCTCGGAGTGATTGAAGCAGCGGCCAGGAGGCTGACAGAGATCAGGAAATGACCGCACACTGCCCTCTACAGCACAGACCGGCCTTAATGTGTGCTCTGTCTTTCTGTGCTCCTTCAGTCTAACACAGACACACTTGTTGCTATGCAGTGTCTGTCATACATATTTCATGGACGTGTTACATAGATACACCAATCAGCCATAACATTAAAACCACCTGCCTAACATGGGTGTAGGTCTCCGTCGTGCCACCAAAACAGCTCTGACCTGCCGAGGCATGTCCTCCACAATTATTCTCAAGGTGTCCTCAAGGTATCTGGCACCCAAGATGTTAGCAGCAGATCCTTTAGGTCCTGTAAGTTGTCGGGATACGGGGCCTACATCAAATAACACATAATTTTTTTTATCAAATGACCTTGGAGCACTTCTGGTAGGTATTGACCATTTCATACAGAATCACCTTACAAGATCCAACATAGGGGTTTAAAAAGATCTCTGAAGAGTTAGAAATCAGCCGCTCCACCGCCCACTAAATCATTTGCATGGATGTCAGGACGTCCCAGCAAGTTCAGCTCACAGTCTCCCGTCTCCAACGGTCCTGACAGTCCTGTCATCAGAGGACCTTCAGATAGGTCTCGCCACAGTTGTAAATGTAAATGTAAATCTACCATGAGAACATCAGGGCAAAGACTCAAGACACATCTGTCCAAAGCTCATTGTTCCAGAAGTCCTGGTCTTTGTTTAGGTGTTCTCTGGTCAACTTTAGTCTTGTCCTAATGTTTCGGCTCTTCCTCCCCCCCCACCACAAACACATCTGTACAGCATCCGGGTCTAGGATGGTGCTGACCTGGACACTGGCATGATTTATATGCCCATCAGGTAGTCCTGAATGAATTTGCTGTCCTTTTCATCACCTTTAAATTACGCTAATACACAGAAGGATTCTGCTCAGCTTTAAAGTGCACCTTTTTTCATGCACAGCTGTTTGTAATGGCCTGCAGTGCTGTATATGTGTGTGTGTGTGTAGGGTGTCACAGTAACTGGCCATTACCTAACAGGCCTGCGAAAAAGCCCGACAGCGAGGTGACTGGCCTGGCCCAAAAGCAAACAGCTTTATAATTATTCTAATCCATTACACACGCCTCTGCCCGAGAGGCCATTGTTTTGCAGTCATTCATTAAAGAGCTGGGGAGGGTGCCGTTTCACTGAGAAACCCCAGTGGCTGTATCTTCCTGATGTTTTGGAGATGTCCTGTCCCAGTCGTCTAGCCATCACAGTTGGACTCTTGTCGGAGTGGCTCAGATTCTCACGCTTGTCCATTTGTCCTGCTTTTAACACCAACATCACTTTCAAGAACTGACTGTTCACTTGCTACCTAATATAACCACCCTTTGTCAGGTGCCATAGGAGCCAGATATTTGACATTCACTTCACCCGTCAGTGGTTTTAATGTTATGGCTGATCAGTGTATTTAAGGCCTGGTATGCAATAATAATATGTCCCATAGTCAAATTCAAGTCAAATGTATTTGTACAACTGTTGTCGTCACAAAGCAGCTTTACATAATTAGTAATTAGTAAAAGACAAACAAAAAAGAAATAACGTAAGACATGAAGGATCAAAGACCCCCAGTGAGCAGCCAACAGCGACAGTGGCAAGAAGAAACTCCCTTAGAGCTGGAGGAAGAAACCTTGGGAGGAACCAAGACTCACAAGGGGGACCTGACCCGTCCTCCTCTGATCAGAACTATTTATTAATTATTAATAAAAGTTACCAAACCATCTAAACTGTTGATCTGCTCTAATTATGATCATAATATAATAATCATGGTGAAGCATAACTTAATATAGTCCTGGCAGTGATGGTCAGAGTAATGATAGTTAATAGTGGTGATATTATATAGTAAAGAGTCATTTAGGTTTGAACATGGTCATTAAACAGGTAGCAGTGGTAGGAGGGTGTGCCGCTGGTCTGGTATGGGTGGTGGTGGGGACGGGGCCTGCTGGTCGGACTGGTAGGTGGCAGCTGGTCTGACATAGGTAGAGGGGACCTCAGCGGGCAATCTTCCAGCAGGTCGGGCTGGGTGACCATTTACTCAGAGAAGGTAAAAAGAGAGAGAGAGTTAGTTCTGAGAGGTCTTTTATAGATTTATTAGTTGGTTTCCCAGACTAGGATTAAGTCTAGTCTTGGACCAATGGAGAATCTTATTGCCTGTCCAGGAATATAACCCTCAATATGATAATACTAACATGTATGTGTGCATATGTGTCTCTGTCAGACTAAAGCCTTGTATCTCTATTTTTGTAGTTTTTCTCTTTTAGGGATGTCTCAGATTATTTTGCCCTGTGATCCAATTATTATTTATACACACACACAGAGATCAGATCGGATGGGTATCGGCTGATACTCAGCATTAAGAGACTCTTAGTCTGTTCAGTAAAATCCTTTATTTTCAGTATCAGTTTCTATAATCAGACTTTCTGGACTGACTGATTTAGTTTAGTCGAGACTTTTCTTAAAATCATGTTTTATACTGTTTAATATCTTATAATCCAGTCTGACTCTCCTTCCTGACCAATCAGCTCCCAGCTCCTTTACAACACTGCAGTCTGATCACGTCCTGTGTGTGTGTGTGTGTGTGTGTGTGTGTATAGTGGTAAACACTCTGGACTGGTATCTATGGTTGTTGGTCTACTGGTGTATAATAACTGGTCTATAGTGGGTGGATGTGTATATATAGCTTATGTGTGTGTGTGTTAGCATTAGCATTAGCCTCCACTCGGTTCTGAATGGGTTCTTTAGTGCTGGTTTAGAAACAGAGAAAGGCGAGCGAGCGGTTCTCCAGTTCTCCCGCTGGTAAAACAGAGCTTTTCAGTGAGAGTTTAATAAAGGGTCAGATATTATGGTCTGTTTTCAGGTTCCACTGTAAAATAGCTCCACACTGCTGCAGAACCTCAACTCCTTTATTTACCTTCTGAGAAGGTCCAGTAATGGCTGTTAATGACGTCCTGAGGACACCAGATGGACTGGGCTTGGTCCCTGTCCAAGAAACTGATCTTTAAAGTAGTAAATGCAGTATGTTTTGTAAATAGTTGCTTTTACTCTTTCAGTTTCTCCTGTCGTTCTCCTTTTACTCTCTCTCTTCCCCTCCAAATTGTGTCTCACTCTTTCTTTTGCTTGCTCACCCACCCCTCATTTTGCTCTCTCTCTCTCTGTTGTTATTAATGAGAGCAGTTAGTGCCTGATGCTCAGAGATAAGTCTGTAACAGAGATTAATGCTCTTTCCTTTTGGCTTGTAGGTTCCTGCTGTTTGAGAGTCTAGCTGCATGCCAGGGTCAGACGGTCCAGCATTTCAGTACAGAGGATTTTGAAAGTGATAGTTTGGCAAAAAACCAACAAACCCAACTTTCCGCTCACACAGATGTAGTCGAATGTGCCTGGTGACAAAAATGGAAATTCGTTGCGTAGCTTGAAGCATGAATTTTCCCCATAATTCCCCATTTCCATGCTTCGAGATAGTAGTGCGTCAAATTTTACAGATGATGTGTAAACTGTAAATTTTACAGATGTGAAACAATTAGGACACCCCATGAAAACCTTTTGTCTTTTTAAACATATTGAAACATCTGGACATGATGTCAACTGATCACAACTGAGAGATAAAGGTAATATCACTAAACTAAACACGCAACTAAACAGAACTGAAGAAACGTCTATTAATGAAACGTAATTATTGAAATGCAGTAGAATGTGTGGAATTACACTCAGGTGCAGAACATCAGCTGCAGATGATCAGAACATGGTTGGAGAGGATTATTCTGGAGAAGCCAGCCTTTAAATTTAAACCTCAGTCGTTTAGTCTGGTCTGCTCTTGAATGCGTTGAAGTAAGTGGTGAAGAAGATCACCACCATGGCCAGATCCAAAGATCTCTCTGAGGCCTTCAGAAAGAAGGTTGTAGAAGCAGAGGCAGAGTCTGGGAAGGGGGTTAAAAAGATCTCAGAACAGTTAGAAAGCTGCCCCCCCTCCCCACACACACACACATCTGTACAGCATCCGGGTCTAGGATGGTGCTGACCTGGACACTGGCATGATTTATATGCCCATCAGGTAGTCCTGAATGAATTTGCTGTCCTTTTCATCACCTTTAAATTACGCTAATACACAGAAGGATTCTGCTCAGCTTTAAAGTGCACCTTTTTTCATGCACAGCTGTTTGTAATGGCCTGCAGTGCTGTATATGTGTGTGTGTGTGTAGGGTGTCACAGTAACTGGCCATTACCTAACAGGCCTGCGAAAAAGCCCGACAGCGAGGTGACTGGCCTGGCCCAAAAGCAAACAGCTTTATAATTATTCTAATCCATTACACACGCCTCTGCCCGAGAGGCCATTGTTTTGCAGTCATTCATTAAAGAGCTGGGGAGGGTGCTGTTCGCTGTTGTGCGTGTAGCTCCGCAGACAGCGCCTGTGTGGTATCCGCGCTCATTAGGAACGTGTTTTCTTTAGCTCCGCTCTTCTCCGGCCTTCTTTGAACTTGCGTCGCGTTTTTAATCAAAAGCATGGCGCGTTCATCACTGTTTTTAACATGTTAACCAGGGTGTTTTCTCTTTACCGTAAGAGGCGGAGCTGCTGGCAGAACATAATGATGAATGAAATTCAGAAAGGACATTCTGGGAGAACAGACCACAGAGAAATCCAGCTTCTCCAGCAAATTAAAGGCATCGTTCAGGAAACAATCAGATTTACCCTGCTTTGCTCCCCACCCTGCAAGTGTGGTCAGTCAGCCGGCGCCTATTTTATTTTAGCAAGCTGTTGTAGCTAAGTAGTTATAGACGCTAGAAGCCACCAATTTACCTGTAAAACTCTATATAACATTAGAATAAACCCGATTACATGTAAAGTCAGTGAGAGTGTCTACCTGTAAAGCTCTAACTCTATATTACAGTACAATAATCCCAAATAAGCATAAAGTCAGTGGTCAGTGACAGTGTCTACCTGTAATTAACTCTATATACCATTAGAATAAACCCAAATAAACATAAAGACAGTGGTCAGTGAGAGTGTCTAGCTGTAGAACTCTATATAACATTAGAATAAACCCAAATAAACATAATCAGTGATCAGTGAGAGTGTCTACCTGTAATGAACTCTATATAACATTAGAATAAACCCAAATAAACATAAAGTCAGTGGTCAGTGAGAGTGTCTACCTGTAGAACTCTATATAACATTAGAATAAACCCAAATAAACATAAAGTCAGTGGTCAGTGAGAGTGTCTACCTGTAGAACTCTATATAACATTAGAATAAACCCAAATAAACATAAAATCAGTGGTCAGTGAGAGTGTCTACCTGTAAATAACTCTATATTACAGTACAATAAACCCAAATAAGCATAAAGTCAGTGGTCACTGACTACCTGTAAAACCTGTATATAACAGGTTGTAAAACTATACCTGTAAAACTCTATATAACATTTTGAATAAACCTAAATACACGTAAACTCTGGTCAATGAGAGTGTCTACCCGTAAAACTCTATATAACATTAGAATAAACCCAAATGCACAAAAAGTCAGCAGTTAAATGTATTGTTGGTCAGTAAAGTTATTGATACACTGTATGTCCAAAGTTTGTGGACACACCTTTCTTATGAATGCTTTTAGCTGCTTTCCTTATGTAGCACCCATTGCTGACACAGATGTGCAAATGCACACACATTCACACATCTTGTCTAGTCTCTGGAGAGAAGTATTGCTAATAGAATAGGACTCTTTGAAGCATATAAATATAAACCTATTGGCACTGTGCCTAATGCCAGGCGTGGACTACAGGGGTATACAGCCCCCTAGGAGATCACAGTTGTAAGGACACAGGTGTGGGTGCTGCATGTGTTGGGAATACTGGGCTTCCTCTAGGTGAGCTTTGGAACCCTGAAGAAGTTCATTGCCTCAGCCTAGCTCTTGCTCATCAGTGTGCTTCAGTGTATGTTCCCCCGGTGGGGTCAGCAGGCAGGAGCCCTCACTGCAGGTCATCAGGGGTCAGCATCGCAGCCCCTTGGCCCTTTCCCAGAGGAGTGTGTTGACAGTGGCCTGGGGCTCTACTACAACATGTGTATTTGTGTGTGTGTGTGTGTGTGTGTGTGTGTGTGTGTGTGTGTAATGACCATTTTCAGTGTTCTCCTGAAGGAAGGCCAGTATTCCCAGCTCCCATCTAGTACCCAGTTTATCTGCATATACATCTGTGTAGTTTATTGTTTACTTTATTATACATTGAGTGGTGTGAGTGAGTGTGTGTGTGTGTGTGAGTGAGTGTGTGTGTGTGAAGGTTTACAGCAGGTACAGCAGCCTCCTCAGCTGGCTGCCATTATCCCTGATGTATGTGTGTGTGTTTGTGTGTGTCCTCAGGCCACAGCAGCAGCCACCCAAGCTCTGCGGGAGAGCAGCATGATGTTGAACCCGGAGGTGGAGGGCACCATCATCAGAGTGCCCGTTCCCAAGTGAGTGACCACATTCTGAGGGGCTGCTGAGACCCAGCAAAGCACTTTCACATTCAGCACCTTCACTGACCTTTTTTCTCTTGCGCTCTCTTCCCCTCTCGCGTGCTCTCTCTTTTTCTTTCTCCCTCCTTCTCCCCCCTCTGGATCTCTCTCTCCCTCTATGTCTCTGTCTCTCTCTCTCTCTCTCTCTCTCTCTCTCTCTCTCTCACACACACACACACTTTCTTTTCTGTATGTGTCTCCCTTTTTCTTTCTCTCCTTCATCTACTTTCTCTTCCTCCTCCGACCTCTGTATCTCTCTTTCTCACTTTTGTCTCTCTCTCTTTTTCTCCTTAACTATGTATCTCTTTCCCTCTCCCTTTTTCACCCTTTTTCCCCCTCTCTCGCTCACCTGCTCTATCTGTCTCTCTCCCTCTTTTTTCTATTTTCCTGAAATGTCTCCTTTCTTTTTCCTTTCTTTTGTTTTCTTTCTCTCTCTCTCTCCTCCGTCTGTATCTCTCTCTCTCCCTTTTTTTCTCTTCTTCCACTTCCTCTTTCGCTCTGTTCCCCTCTTGCTTGCTCTTCTCCTCCGACCCCTCTCTCTCTCTCTCTCTCTCTCTCTCTCTCTCTCTCTCTCTCTCTCTCTCTTACTTTCCCTCTCCTTTTTCATTTTTTTTATTCTCCCTCTCTCTTGTCTTTCTCTTTTTTCTCTACCTGGGTCTCATCTGCTTGGGTGCTCAAGCATTTTTTTTATTTTATTTTATTTTTTTTTCTTCTCTCTCTCTCTCTCTCTCTCTCTCTCTCTCTCTCTCTATCTATCTGTCTATATCTCTGCAGGCACTAGATAAGCTCTGTGTGTGTTTGCACTTGCACATCTGTGTCAGCAAATGGGGGCAACTTAAAGTAGCTGAATGCATTTATTAAAAGGGGTGTCCACAAACTTTTGGACATCGTGTGACTGCAGTAGGAATCTACAAATGAATTGTTTGCAGTCATTTATTCGGGTTTTGGTTCTGTTTATGAGAACACAGGTTCTAATCAGATTCACAGAACACTGTTCTGCGCTCTGTCCAGATGTTTTTCTACATCTGGTTTATTTTCTTTCATTTCTCGGTGTTAGTTTGTGTTGCTGCACCACAGATTACAGTAAACAGCTTGAGGTTTAAAAGATTATAAGCCGGTGGTGATATTTAACATGCTGCAGTAAATCCGCAGCCATCACTGGATCCTGTTTCCTCCACCACTGAAGTCTCTTCAGGAAGAAGAAAAGAAAAAAAAGAACCATCTCCGTGGTCTGCAGTTTCTGACCGCTCCTGTTCGCTCCTGCCAGGAAAAATAGCCACACATCGCTGCCTTTATTCTGCAAGCCACAAAAACGGCTTGATTAGAAAGCCTCGGCGTGCCCATGGCTGCGGCAGGTGCTCATCTGGCAGCGGCGCGCGGAGGGGCCGGACACAGCGCCGCCGCAATCAGCACCAACTCCTCGCTCGGATTTGCATATCTAAAGAGAGCGCGAGGCTTGATTGGCTCGGAATCACTAATTACACACATTGTTTGCAGTAAACAGACGCTGCACTTGGACTGTTTGCAAATGGATCATAGCAAAATGCCAATTAAGGAGGAGGAGGAGAACTTCCACAAACACCAGAAATTAGAGAAGAAAGTTTCAGTCAGTTTTCTGCTCCCGTTCCAGGTCGCCTTTTAAAAAGAGGTGGCGGGAGGCGTCTGGCTTTGCCGCTCCAGATCAGTTGCGGCCTATTTTTAAACGCTGTATTTTTTCATTTCCTTTTGGTATTTCTGTTGCTTCATCTGGAAAACTGTTTGGCAGTTGAGCAAGAACGCTTTTTATTTCAGACGCCTCGGCCAGGGAATTTCTTTTTATTTAAATATGTCTTTCATAAGAAATTACCTTTTTCTAGTATTATAACCTCTGAAAGCCTCAGTACTCATTTATATGTGTTTATTGGCTTGTTTTGGCATATTTCCAAGACAAAAATAAAAAAAAGGGATTCATTTTTAAAATGTATTTTTTTTATTTATTTATTTTTATAAAAAAAAAATAAACTAGGATGAGATTTTTTAATCTTTCTTTTAAAAAATGAAAAAAGGAGAGAAATAAAGGGAAGAGAGAGAACAAGAGAAAGATGAAAGGAAATGGAGACACGAGAGAAAGAGAACAAAGAGGGCGAGAGACGAATGGAGCAAGTGAGGTTATGGTTATGGCTAGACATAAGTCATATGTCCCATGTATACGTCTATATACTGAGATTACAATGATGAGCCAAAACATTATTACCACCTGGCCAAAGGATGGTATCTGTGGTATCTGGCATCCGGGCATTACAGCAGAATCTTTAAGTCTTAAGGTTTTGTTGTTCCTGCGTGATATGAAAGAAAATAATGAGTTGCTCAGCGGTCTAATGCGCCACCACTGCGGCCTGGGGGTCGCAAGTTCAAATCCCGAGCTATGCCGTTTTGCCATCAGAGGCCAGAGTCCGAGAGAGCACAGTTGGACGTGCCTGCTCCCTCCGAGTGGGTAGATGTTGCTCTTTCCCCTCATGACTCTTAAAGCGCTGTTGGCCGGCACAGGCGTCTGGAGGTGGGGACCTGCCGCTTTTCTCAGAGTGCGTTGGCTGCCTAGCAGTGCTTCATTGGTGGCAGTTTGAGAAGTGGCAGTGGATGGCTCTACATGTATCAGAGGAGTATTGCTAGTGTTGGGGGGAGCTACGAAGGGGTGAGTTCATAGGCAGTACTGGGTACAGTATGGGAGAGTATCTGCTGTTACTGACGAATTTTGTCTGCATGTGAAAATTTTGCAATGAATATTTTGTATTGTAAAATTATTTAAAAAAACAAACAAAAAAAAAACATTTTAAAAAGAAAATTTCTAACACATGACAGTGGACAGGGGTTAGCATGGGCACTCAAATCACAACAGGTCTGCAGATACGCAGGTCCATACACAGCAGGGGGCGCAGCACTGTGTGTTGTGATGCATTCCTTTTTTTAACTATCATTAAATTGTGGCCAATTGTAGCTTGTCCCTTGTCAATCTGGCTCATGTCAAAGTCCTGCAGGTCCCTCAAGGTTACTCCCAATCTGTCCAATCTATAAATGTACTGTATATATAAGCCTTATTATTATTGCTAGTAGTAATATTACATATAGATGGACTTACATTAGGTATATTAAGATTTTGAATGTGATTATATTTTATAAAAACTAATTCCGTGTGTGTGTGTGTGTGTGTGTGTGTGTGTGTGTTTGTGTATTTGGCAGAGTAACACGGGAGCACAGGGAGAACCTGGCTAAGCTGGCCAAGCAGTTAAGCAACAAGGCCAAGGAGTCTGTGAGGAGAGTGCGCTCGAATGCTTTGACCAAGGTCAAGAAGGCCAAGGAAGGCGTCTCGGAAGACACTATCCACCTGTTAGAAAAACAGGTAAAATCACCTGATTTCTGCTTCAATACATTTTTAAATTGATTTATTATTTTATTATAATTTTTTTTTGTTGTTTTAACTAATATGTTTGTACTGCACAACATTTTCCCTCACTTTACTGGAAACTGAGTATGCATGTGCCTGACAGCATACAGTACAGCATAGAACTGCTTTTTATTATTTTTATTTTATTTATTTATTGTTTCCCCAGACAAATCTGCTCATATACTACCTGGGAGGCAAGCAGGCCATAGTGCCGCATAGTTCAGCATGTTTTAATGGTCTAATATAATCAGCTGTTCATTGTCCAGTGAAAATCAAGTCATTGGCCACAATTTTGGCTATTGTGATATTGTTAAAATGTACTGAAAAATTTGTAAAAAGGACACACACACATTGGAATATTTAATTATAGCTCATTTTTGCTCATTGTTTTTTACCTACAAATCAGCAACAGTTTAAACTATAAACAATAAAAACATGTAAGTTAAAAAAATATATATTTTTAAATCTGCTGCAATTTACATATGTTTATAAGTATAGTAAACATACAGGGTGTTGTCATGGTGTGAAAGGAAGGCTGTAGCAGTAGGCTACTTACTTTCACTGTCTGTCTCTGTGTGTTTTAATCAGAGTAATCTATTGCTATTGTAATTACTAACATTTTTATTGATAAAAAATGATTAAAAGCATTGACTCTCTTGTCTCTTTTTTTGACGTTCATTCCCAGGTTCAGCAGATGGCAGACAGTTACGCAGCAGACGTTGACAAACAGCTGGCCGCAAAAACCAAGGAGCTGCTGGGCTGACGTGGACAAGGCCTTCCAAACCTTCATAACGTCACTGCGGTTGTTTTGGTTGTCGTGATTCAGGCCGGAAGCTGTCAGTCGGGCCTTCAGCTGGACATTCGAAAAAGAAAGAAAAGGACACTTTAACAAACAACAAAAATGGGGGGTGGGCACAAAAACTGGGGCGACAGTGGTGATAGAATGTGGAGTGTTGAAGGTGCCGTTTGGGGCGATGTTTGTGTATTTCATCTCGTGCATAAACAAATGTTGCCATGGCACGCCAGTGGCTGTTGGCTCCCCTCGTCCTCACTTCTTCAAACAAACAATCGGGAGGACAGATGAAGTTTTAATGTGATTTGGGGGTCCTCCTCCTAATCAGAGCGATGCCACAAGTGCAGTGTTTATGTAAGAAAGCGCAGCACTGAATGTAAACTCTGTGGTCTTTACAGGATGGTGGAAGTCTCTGAGGACTGTGCGGGAGCGCTCCCACTAAGGCACTGCCAACATTTGTTTCACATTCACAGCCACTGGGCTAAAAACGGTCTTGCTTTCCTTCTGTTTGTGAGGATGAATCGTACAGCTACCGATACAAACACAATAAAAATGCACACTGAATAATCTTTCAGGCCCTTGATCAGTCATTGATATCATGAGGTTACTTATTTTGGACCTCTGGGCCACGCCTGGTTCATCACTGGGATGTCTGATGGAACAGCCATGTACTCCCTGACAGAACTCCCTAAGAATAAACATGAAGGTCCGGGGAAGCGTTCTCTGAAGGGATTCTTAGAAGCAGCTCTTCTGATTTCATAAATACCTTTTCACAACTTTAAGCCCAGCCTTATTTGTGAGTTTTAATTATTCAGTACATACTAATTATCCAGAATCTACTAATTAGGGTATTAGATAAGTAGTGTTTATTCAGTACCTTTAGCAAGACTTATTATTCAGACAGTACTAATTATTTAGGACGTACTGGTTATTCAGTTCAATAATTTACTACATACTAATTATTCAGTATCTGCTAAATAGGGTATTAGTAGTAGTAGTAGTAGTGGTAGTAAGTAGTGTTTATTCAGTGCCTACTAATTCAGTACCTATTAGTAATACTTATTATTCAGTCAATACTAATTATTCAGTACTTAATTTTTATTCAGCATTAATGTATTATTATTATTCAATAAGTACCAATTATTTACTACATACTAATTATTCAGGACCTACTAGTTATTCAGTTTGTACGTATTATTTAGTAAGTACTAATTATTCAGTATCTGCTAATTGGGCTATTTAATAAGTAGTGTTTATTCTTTGTCTACTAATTCAGTACTTATTAATTGCTGAGTAAAACATTATTCAGTCAGTACTAATTATTCAGTACTTCTTGTTATTCAGTAAGCACTAATTAGTACATACTAGTTATTCAGTGTCTGCTTATTCAAAAATTACAATCATTTACTACATAATTATGAAGTACATTCTAGTTATTCAGTACTGACTTATTATTCAACAAGTACTAATTATTCAGGACCTACTAGTTATTCAGTTTCTACCTATTTAATAAGTACTAGTAATTTAGTTTGTACGTATTATTTAGTAAGTACTAATTATTCAGAACATACAATATATTCATTATTGACTTATTGTTTATTAAGCACTAATTGGTATCACTAGTTATTCAGTATTGACTTACACCAATTATTTAGTACTTATTTATTAATTTAGTAAATACTAAATACTAATACTAAAAATATACACAATAGTAATACTAGTTATTCAGTTACTACTTATTTAATAAGTACAAATTATTCAAGACCTA
This sequence comes from Salminus brasiliensis, assembly GCF_030463535.1. Taxonomy (NCBI): domain Eukaryota; kingdom Metazoa; phylum Chordata; class Actinopteri; order Characiformes; family Bryconidae; genus Salminus; species Salminus brasiliensis. Next base: position 31,722,334 of record NC_132893.1, read on the forward strand.
CTAGTTATTCAGTTTCTACTTATTCTAATAATTCAGTAAATACTAGTTATTCAGTATCAATTGAATAACTACTGGCTATACAGTATTGACTTATTCAATAATTATTCAATATTTACTACGTTCAATTTATTAATTTTCTACTTATTATTCAGTTCGTACTTCTTAAACAAGTACTAATAATTCAGTTCATACTAGTTATTCAGTATCGACTTATTCAATAAGTATTAATTATTTAGTACATACTAGTTATTCGGTTCCTACTAATGATTCCATACCTACTAGATATTCAGCACCAAATTGAGTAATAAGTACTAATTATTTAGTATCTATTAAAATTCAGTAAGAATTATTCAGTATTAAGTATTTAAGTAATTATTTAGTATCAGTACCTGATAATAATTCAGAATCTTCTATGAAACTAATATCAAACATATCATCTGAAGTATGGGCCCACACACGGGTCACTGAGAAGCATTCATGCTAACAGTGCTAGTGCTTGCACGAAAAGCGTCATCCTAATGGAGAAAAACAGTGAAGTGACTGAATAAACAGAAGTTTAGAGGGGCTAGTCCGCAGACAGAGGAAACGCGCAGGTTCGTGCTGGTCCCGGGTCCATATGTCAGCAATTTGGGGGCATTGTGTATCTTGGCCTGGACCAGAGGCTCATGATCGATGGAGGGGTGAAAATCCTGAGCCGCTGGCTCGAAAATTGCTTTCAGCTGATAGCTTCATTTCGCTTTACATTTATCAAGCAGATTACTGCCCGTCTCTCTCCGTTTACAACTGCCATGATGGAGGTGATGGGGATGGCAGTGAAGGGGGAAGGGGGGGGGGGGCAATGTTTTTTCCTGCCATGTTGCTGGAAGATATACATGCATAAACTGCCTCTG